>NC_068388.1:12758666-12778006 GCF_023724105.1 Carassius gibelio | reverse complement strand
CAACACACTTGCTTGGACATTGCTACTGATCCTGAAGACCTTGCTTAGCTTAGGTGTGTTTATTTGGGGTAGCTAAACTTTGCAGGACACTGGCCGTCCAAGAGGAGGACAGAGAGTCCTGACATTAGCATTTACATTCAGTGCATGTGATTTATCAACACTGAGTACATCTTAAAATGTACAGCTCATGAAAAATGGACAAACAGATGGACAAATGGACAAACATTAAATGCATAAACCAGTGTGAATAAAAAATATATTAAAATACATTTGGAGGTATGTTGAAAAAGCCAGAATGGGAAGTTTTAAAGTACAGCTTGAAGTGTGAAGTTTATTCTTGTACACAGATATGGCATATTCATGGTAGTACACATGAAATTAATGTATTTATTTGCCATTTTACGTAAATAGAAATCCTGTCTCCCCCTCTAGTGGACATTAAGTGTAAGACCTTCATTGCTCAGATAATGAAAATCACTAGGATTTTTTGAGAAGGAAATTTGGTGAAACATTAAAATTTTAGTCGTTGTCAATTACTCTCATAATAAATGATAATAATGTTCAAATATATGTTGGCTTTCTCAAGGCCAACAAAGAAGACTAAAAGAAAAACCATTCAATTTAGTATGTAATAAAACGAATATTACTAATTTATTTCATAAATTTAACTATAGTAATTTTCCCAATTAATTATTAATGTCACACACACCTACCTAGTGCCTTTTGACTTAAAAGATGAGAGTGGTAAATGTTACAGACATATTATCATGGAACTGTTCAGTCTATTATTGATTTTTATTTCCACTTCACTTTTATCCCAGGAGACAGAACTATTTGCACTGTATTTACAGTGGGACAATATTCATACAATACTATAACCTAGAAATAATTTAAAGGCGTGACTTGCAAGTCGCAACAACGTGAATTATGTGCGCAGCAACATCTGACTCAAATATTATGTTAATTAACAGTGAGCGGTGGTTTCAGACACTACTCTTATAAGACTCTTATTCTGAAAGAATGTAAGATCGAGTTGAATGCGGAGCGATCCGACCAATCAGATGAAAGGAGCGTTTCAGCTCCGCCCACAAGTGCGAATGAAATATTGAAGCCATAAGCCGTTTTTTAAACCCAAAAGGACAAAATGAGAAATCAAGTCAAAAACTCATTTTCCGTTTGTTAACCTAGATGGAATAACGAATAAACGAGCCATTTTCCCATTTCTCGTTATTTAATTCATGTTCTCTCACTTGAATCCTCTTGAGTTTTTCGTTTTCTGTTTTTTAATTTGAAACGGATTTGGAATGGACGGAAGATACCCTGATTATACACGGACCGGGTAGGCTAATTTTATTGTCGCACTTGAAAAGTTTCAGATTGATACTCGTTTTTTTATTTTTTTTTATCTATTTCGGAGCTTATTCTCTTTAATGATGTGGATCGTTTGTAACTTCATTGCAATTGAATTCAATGTACTGTCGTTCTAATTTCCATAACCGTTGTGTTACAGTGGTTCTCAACCTTTTTTCCGCTGGGCCGCACTATGGTCCAAGTGCAAGTCTCGCGGGCCGCACGCATATCATTTACATATTACATCACCAATACAATCCAACCTGATTTATAATATTATAGCATAAATATTATGATATCTAATCGATTCCATTAATTTAAATAAATAAATAATTCTACCATATAAATAAAACTCCTGATGCTGTGGGAGCTGAACAGCATTGAATTTTGTGAAATTCAGCTCGAAAAGATTAACAGCACAAAGAAGTTGCGATTGTAAAGCCTGTGTTATAGTTTCCGCATGAGCAATCCGGACGCGGACACGACCAGCGCAGACATAGACTTCCGAAAGCGTACGCTGATAGTCTGCTCTGCAACAAACATGTGAACAAACAATTGCCCAGATTATTATTATTATTATTATTGCACATCTGTCTGTCTTTACATTCTTTTATTGACGGATTGCACATGTTCGAGTAGCAATGGGCTTTACACTGTCTCCACATGTGCAATTGAGCTTTTGAAGCCTACTGAACACGCGCACCTGTCCGCGCGGTCATAAAAAAATGGGAGGTATCTACGCGTTCGTCCTCTCAGAGCCTCCGCACACACTCTCTTATGACGATGATTACGTCACGCCTACCTAGCGGTCCATAACGGACTCCCTGCGGACGCGGAAAGTTTAACATTGGCTTAAGATGCAGTCTGTAAGACGCGCACGAGAGCATGACTTGTGTGCGTCCACAAATGTAGCCTATGTTGATCCAAATATGGAAAGCACTTTCGAATTTAATAATATTAGGTTCTCTCCAGAGATGTTTTGCCACATTTTTTCAATTAAGGATGATTGCTATGTAATATATGGTGTTTCCATTTGCCTGAACTTCTTCAAGTAAAATGCGGGCAAACCGAAAATCCAGCACTCTCCTTCACTACTGATATTGCGACTATTATTTTTTCTATGTGTTCATTCGCTGGCATTTTCCACATTTCTTTTTTTTTTTTTCTCCCTTAAAAACAAATTTGTCCATTCTGATGCTCCATTTTACCTTAACTAATGGCTGTTGATGACTATTTGAATTGAATTCGGCAAAAGTGGGCGCTTGTATGTGTTCGTTAAATGCGTAATGTCATTAGGCTATAGCTTATATTTCTTAAGCACATTTTTTTAATTAATGTAAAAAAATAATAATTGTAAAACTAAAAAAAATAAAAAATAAAATGTGTTCAGCATGGTGGGCCGCATTGAATTCGTGACGGGCCGCGGGTTGAGATGATGCTGCTGCTAGCTCCATGGTCATTTAACAGGCCTAGCATATTGCTGCAATGTTTCTTTTACGCGGCTGAAAATAACCGCTTTCTGTTACTGAGCCTGTGTCTGTCACTCGTCCTCTTAAAAGTGGAAGCTGTGCGTAGCTTTGTTGCATTATATTGAAACTTTGTTGATGTTTTTATTGTCATGCGTGTTCTGTTTTTTTTTTTGCGCATGATTAAACATGACTCTTTATATGGCGATAAAAGAAAGCTTTGTTGCGTTTTTTTTTTTTTTTTTTAAGTGGGGATTGGGGGTGCGCCAACCTGGTTGGGACATAGAAAAAGTTTGGGAACCGCTGGGCTAATAGATTCAGTGTGCAGTGCAGAGAGATTCATTAATTATAACGAAAGTTTGTGAGATTGCGATGAACTAAGATGAGTGATTATAAACTGAGTTTGCAGATGTGACATTGCATTTATACAACAGTTTTATACATTTTAAATTTATACAAAAGTGAATATCAAATGACTTACATTGAACACGGTTGTCTGATTTTGCTCTATTTAGGGCTGTGCGATGAATCAAAATAATTAAAAAGTCAAGATTTTATCGAGTGTGATTTATAAATTGCTTTATAGCTTGATTTTCTGCAGCCCGACCTCCCGCAATATATAATCTGAACCAATCAGAATGCAGCGTGCCTAAATAATAAACTTAACTCCAAGTTCACACACTCTGTGATGTGTATTTTTTCTGAGCCAAAGTTAACGGATCAGAGCGTTCACACTGCACGTAATAAAAGATGCGAATAATGTGAACAGAAAAGGTTAGAAATAGAAAGGTGCGAAAATAATTAATATCTAGCACATGAGCATATAGAGAGCTGTGAGTGCACAGGACACCGTTTGAGCAAAAGGAGACATGTTTTAAGTGCGCACACTCTCTCCGGGCGAGAGCAGCATGTATCTGAGCACGTGCGTCTGGTTTTGTGTGAAAGCAAAGGAAATCTGTGTCTGTCGGTGTGCTCGCGCATTATTTTAGTGTGCTTTCGCTTTATAATAGTGCGCTCTCGCTGCTGCTTTTGCACCGCATACACGTACTGTTTACGCACTTCAAACAGAGTACATGTGAAACTGTATAATGTATAACAAATCTATTTCAACATGAGGCTCCGCTACAATGAGCTCTATGACCAATGCATGACAAAAAAGAAAAAAAAAAAAAAACCTGGACGCACATCATTTCTTTATTTTATTTATTTTTTGCCATATGTCTAGACATTTTGTCACACCATTACTTAGTGATTATTTTGACTTATGTCTGTTCTAGGGACATGTTACAACTTTTTGATAAAGTTCTAATTGGTTTTCTGTTGGAAATATGTCTGTAATTCATACTGAATGCATTTATGACTGTAAAGTATGTCTGTGTGTGTCAAAATTGTGATTAAAATCGAAATTGCAGAATTGAAGAAAAAAAAATCGCACTAGTTTTTTGTTTTGTTTTGTTTTGTGTTTTTAGTTTTTTTCATTCATAAACACAGTCAGTTGCTTGCAGATCTGCTCGATGCATGTGGGCTCTTCTGGGAGAAATGCTCTTTCTAGGAGTTTCACCCTTCATAACATCATGAAGAGCCACGATTTAAAAAAAAACTTTCCGAAATTGTAAGAAATGCGGAAGAGTGTATTTGTCACAGAAATACTCTTTTGTATGTCCAAGTATTTTTTTTTAAACATTGGCCATGTTTAGCATGAGAATCTAAATCTTTAACAGTGTATATAACAGCATTGCCCCCACCACCCCCAGCATATATAATGTTACACCGAGATGCATTTGTGAAAGCACTCAGTTCCATTCAACATCTTTTCTAATAAAAAGTATAAATTAAGTTATCAGAAAGTGCACTTTAAAGTGATTGTTAATATATATATATATATATATATATATATATATATATATATATATATATATATATATATATATATATATATATATATATATATATATATATATATATATATATATATATATATATATATATATATATGAGATTTTACTTTGTTAAATATGGTAATTTAGAGGATTGACTTTAATCTTCTCTCTGTTATAGTTCAGTTCATCAGAAGAGATCAGAAGAGTCCAGCTGTGTGTCTGTGAGTGATGCGTCTATGAAAGAGTCATTATATTATAAGAGTGAAGATACAAAGACTGATCTCAGGTCTGATATTTATGTAAAAGATTATTTGATTATGATACAGAATACATAAAATACACTGTGCTCATTAGCTTATTTAATAAAGCAGTATGTTAATTTTCCAGGCATGAAGTCCTCAACAGGTTTAGATCAAATCTGCTGAAGAAGTTTGAGCGTCTGTATGAGGGAACAGAGACACAGAGAAACCCAACACTCCTGAATGAGATCTACACAGAGCTCTACATCACAGAGAGTGAGAGTGGAGAGATCAGTAATGAACATGAGGTGAGACAGATTGAGACACAATCCAGGAGAGCAGCAACCGAGGACACAGCCATCAAATGCAGTGACATCTTTAGACCTTTACCTGGACAAGACAAAGCCATCAGAACTGTGCTGACAAAGGGAGTCGCTGGCATTGGAAAAACAGTCTCTGTGCAGAAGTTGATCCTGGACTGGGCTGAAGGGAAAGAGAATCAGGACGTCCAGCTCATATTTCCACTTCCTTTCAGAGAAATCAACCTGATGCAGGACAAAACACTCAGTCTTTCAGATCTTCTTCATGCCTTTCTCCCGGAAACTAAAGAAATGGAAATATCCAGTGTTGAATATAAAGTGCTGTTCATCTTTGATGGTCTGGATGAGTGTCGTCTGTCTCTGGACTTTAAGAGTAAAGTGAAACTGTGTAATATCTCTGAATCAGCCTCAGTGGACGAGCTGCTGATGAACCTCATTGTGGGGAATCTGCTTCCCTCTGCTCTCATCTGGATCACCTCCAGACCAGCAGCAGCTGATCTCATCCCCTCTGAGTGTGTCCATCGAGTGACAGAGGTACGAGGCTTCAATCAGCCACAGAAGGAGGAATACTTCAGGAAGAGAATCAGTGATCAGAGTCTGGCCGACAGGATCATCTCACACCTGAAGTCATCAAGGAGCCTCTACATCATGTGCCACATCCCAGTGTTCTGCTGGATCTCAGCCGCTGTTCTGGAGAAGATGTTGAGTCGAGGAAAGAGAGGAGAGATTCCCAAGACTCTCACTCAGATGTACACACACTTCCTGATCCTTCAGACCGACATCAAACATGAGAAGGACTATGAGAAGAAGCTGACAGATGAAGACATGATCCTCAAACTGGGGAAAGTGGCTTTTGAGCAGCTTGTGAAAGGAAACCTGATCTTCTACGAGGAAGACCTGAGAGAGTGTGGCATTGATGTGACAGAAGCATCAGTGTACTCAGGACTGTGCACTCAGATCTTCAGAGAGGAGTTGGGTTTGTATCAGGGGAAAGTCTTCTGCTTTGTTCATCTGAGCATTCAGGAACATCTAGCAGCTCTATATGTGCACCTCTCCTGGACAAACCACAACAGAAATGTGTTTGAGCCCATCATCAAACTTAATGCCCAGTCTAAACTTCAGGACAGGATTCAACTCTTGTTTAAACATAGTTCATCAGAACATGTTTCATTATCTGAGCTGCATCAGAGAGCTGTGAAAGAGTCTCTTCAGAGTAAAAATGGACATCTGGATCTTTTCCTGCGGTTCCTTCTGGGTTTGTCAGTGGAGTCTCATCAGATTCTCCTTCAACGAATAATGAGACTGAAAAGAAGCAGCTCTGACAGAAATGAGAAAACAGTTGAGTTCATCAAGAAGAAGATCAGGACCATTAAGTCTCCAGAGAAATCCATCAATCTGTTCCACTGTCTGAATGAACTGGGTGATCGTTCACTAGTGAAGGAAATACAACATTATCTGAAATCTGGAAGAATAAAGGAAACCAAACTCTCTTCATCTCAGTGGTCAGCTGTAGTTTTTGTGTTGTTGACATCAGAAGAGGAACTGAATGAGTTTCGTCTTGATAAATTTGTTAAAGGAAAGAATAATCCTGAAAATATGAAAGTTCTTCAGAAGCTGCTGCCTGTGATTAAAGAATCCAGATCAGTTCAGTAAGTATCACTGAGAACAATCACTTCACTGTTAAAACATGAAGAAAATCAAAGTTAAAGCTCAGAAATCTTCAGTGCTGCAGATGTTGTCCAGAGTTTAGTGCTCAGTATTTAGACGTGTTTTATATTAAATCAGTGAAACCATTAGATTCAGAGACAGAGAAGTGGCATATTAATAAATCATTATATTATATCATTAAATATATTATTATAATAAAGGAATTTAAGTACTTGTCATTTTTAAAGGCATCATGAACTGCCTCAGTTTTTTATTTTGTATCATTCTCTGAGATCCACTCATAATGTTTTCAAGCTGATCATTACACAAGCTGTTGTTTCGTCAGACTGCCTTCAATAAAAGCAGCGACTCAGTTTTGTGTTCTGAAACTTACAGGATGTTTTTATAGTACAGTGTCCTCTTATGACAAAAGATCATGACCCCTTTAAACTACTCTTGTGTAACAAAGTAATATTATTTATCTTAAATCAGACTGTTTTTTTTCTGTGACATTTTAAATCTCAGTCCAGTGATTCATCACACATTGATTTGTTCTTTCTCTTTACTAATGGATTCACAGCTAAACTGATCTGATCTGAGAGAGTGAAGAGTGTGTCATTGTTCTCTACAGGTTGAGAGATTGTGACGTCACAGATGAAGGTTGTTCTGCTCTGACTTCAGCTCTGAGATCAAACCCCTCACACCTGAGAGAACTGGATCTGTCTTGGAATAAAATAAGAGATTTGGGAGTGAAGCGTCTCTGTGCTGGACTGGAGGATCCTCACTGTAAACTGGAGATACTGCGGTAAGATTATATATGACACACTGTAAAATATTTGTGAAGTGAAAAACAAGAAAGAAAGCCAGAAAACACAATAGTTGTATCAAGAGACAGAGATACAGAAAGTAAAACATTGTGTGTCTTAGTTTCTTGTTCATGTGTGGACTTCTGTGTTCATGTTAAAGCTGTTTCTGCATTAGCAACACCTTTAAATGGATTCTGTTACACTAAGTGCTAATAGCTCGTCTTGTTAGCAAAGGCTTGACTGTTAGCAGAGAAAATTACTAAAGAAAGCAGTCAGATAAGTGAGAGAGTAAGAACAGTGGGCTTTTGAGGAGACCGACCCGAGGACAAATCTGCATTTCTTCTCATTTACTCCAGTGTATCTGAGCTCAGAGAGGTGTTTATATTAAAGAAAACATAAGAAAATATTCAGAACATGGAAATAAAACATCTAACATGTGTATAATTAAATATATATGTGTTGTCCTGGTGTTGATCAGATGTTCTGGAGAATCAATCACATGCAGCTCATATTGTTCCCAAACTCAGAAGCGTGAGTCTCTTCCTGCAGCTTCAAGAACAGCTTTACTGATCAGCAGCTTCAGTGTGATTAGGAGCAGGTGTAGGGGGCTTTAGGAAGAGACACAAGGAAGGACACTAGAAGACACCATCTGTTTATAATCAACAGAATCAGAGAAAGAATATGTTATTACCTACTGTTTAGTAAAGCACTGCAGTACATTGAGGTGTGAGTACTATCTGCAAGTATGAATAATATCTCACAGTGTAGGAGATCTCAGGTTCTGATATCCTTGAGTGATGGAGAAACACACACACACACACACACACACACACACACGCACACACACACTCTCTCTCTCTCTCTCTCACACACACACACACACACCACTACTCTGTACATATTAACACAGATCAATATAAAGCTCAGCTGTGTAATGAATAGTGTGATTTAACATAAGAGACTATTTGCAGGGATGAGTTTATAAAGACTGTAGTGTGACGCTCCATGTCTGCTGTTACTGTACTGTTTCTGGTTCTGATTCACTGTTAGTGCTGCGCTTGGTTTGAGACGCTTTAATTTACATTTGGGAACACAACATTCGTCATTAGAAACATTTATAAATCTGTTGTTGTTTACAAAGAAGTTTAGTGTCACACAATCCTTCAGAAATCATTCTGATTTTCTGCTCAAAAAACATTTCTGATTATTATCAATGTTAGAAACAGTTTTGCTGCTTAATATTTTTGTGGAAACTATGATACGACTCAAACATTTGTATAGGATTTAAAAAAAGAGAGAAATTAATAATTGTATTCATCATTCATGAAAGCGACAAAAACTGTGTGAAGGAATTTAAAATGATTTCTATTTAATAAATGCATTTACCAATTTAATTAATGTATTGATAAATGCAAATAAATGCTGTTCATTAAACTTTATATTTATCAAAATATAAAGTGCATCATTTCAACACAAAATATGAAGTAGCAAAATGTTCAACATTGATAATAATCAGAAATGTTTCTTGAGATTAAAATAAATTGTAATGACTTCTAAAAGATCATGTGACACTGAAAACTGGAATAATGATGAAGAATATTCTGATTTGCATCACAGGAATAACATTACATTTTATATTAAAATTGTAAACTTTTTTTGTATTTGTAATAATATTTCACAATATTTATTTTACTTTATTTTGATCAAATAAATTCAGCCTTGATGAGCAGAAGATAGTTTGTAGCTCGGCCACATAAGAGGTATACGTTTATAAAGCTGTTGATTAAATGTTAATCTGATTGTTGATGTGGCACAGCTGTTATTAACCCTCTAAGCGCCAAAGTCGCAAAATTGCAACAAGACGTCATCCTTAATAAAATAGACTGTAGTTCCTTATCTGGTGTAATATCTCATTTGTATTCCCTTCCACTAGATGGCAGACACGTAGTACTTTGATTCTAGACCAACATTATGCATTGTTTCTGTTCAAAGTGTCGAGCTCTCATGTTATTGATGCGAGAGCAATTCATTTCATAGCGTGAGTGTAAATCGTGAGATATGAGAGAAAATCGCCAGATGGCTAATACAAAGAGGATGTGTTGCAAATGTTGTTCACCGATTCTGACTCTGAAGGGGAATATTTGCCTTTTTGGAAATGACGATCGGCCGTCTAATGATCGCACGTCTCGCGGTACATCTTTGCAGCTCAATGGTGCCACCGTGCAAGGCGAGAGTGTTCACGAAGCACAAACAAGCGATCGTTTCGAGCCTTTGCTCAACGGGGAAGCGGGTAACAGAGGTGAACGTGGTCATAGTGTCCATAGGAGAGCTGTTGCTGATCGCGCACGCTCTAATACTCGGCCGGCAGACAGTACAGGTGCAGTCTGTGTGGAGAAGGTGCGCTGTGTCATGCAATGAATGAGAGGAACCATGCTCTCAACAACTACGAACTGTGTCACATAGATACCTGATTGGGCAGATAGATGCTCAACTGATCAAAAAATAGGCACATGTATTTTACTATGGCACAGTAATATAGTAATAATCTACTACTTTTCTCGTTTTTTTCCCCTGATCATTTGGAATGAGAATAAAAAGACAAAAAACAACAACAACAGCAATCAAATACAAAAAAAAAAAAAAAAAACCTTGCAAATAAGTTCAAACATCCATTCAATATCTATTATTTCCGGAATATTACTGATGCACTGATCAAAAAGTAAGCTACTGTTCACATGTGTTTTGCTACTATATAGTGTAGTGATATAGTAATAATTTAGTACTTTCTCCTGTTTTATTGTTGGCTTCCTCTGTTCTGATCATTTGGAATGAGGATAAAAAAGACATATACACACACAAAAACATGCAAATATGTTCAAACATCAATTCAATATCTAATATTTCCTGAATATTATGAAATTCGTGATAGCCGCCCATGGTGACGTCATAATATGCAAATTAGATTCGTATATTTACACCCCACGTAAACTTTCGATCATGCCAAACATTTTTCTAATTGACGGTAGATCTCTATCTTTAAGCCCTTTCAAGTCACAAGCTTTTGAAATCTTGATGCCAAAATACAACATTTTTTTTCCAAAAAACCCTGGCGCCTTAAGGGTTAACGTTTCTGTGTTTGTATTGCCCCGTTGAGAACTGTGGACTCTGTTTCTTCTCGCGAGAGTTCGCTCGTGATGCGGGAATCCCTGTGACGTCAATGTGCTCACTTTAGGATTTAGCGATCGATCGCCTGATCCTTATTACCTGCTGTATTTACCTGTGACTTTGAGTTGCTTCCTCGTGGAAATAACCTGACGCCATTGGATTATTTTACTGAGGACTTCGTCACAGGACAGCGCTGTTCTCAACGTGCTCCCGGATCGGTGATGACGAACCGATCACACACACACACACACACACACATACCTACTTAACCACAATGTGAGGACGTATGACTGGAAACCCTACCTTTAGGGACACCCCTTTCTGAAGGGTCTAGAGACTAAAGAAAGATATGACTGCACTTCTGGAGAATCTGTCATCACAAATATCACTTGATTTTATCAATAAAAGCCTTCCTTAAAGACCTGACATTTTACCTTCACTTTAGGGACATTATTTTATATGTCGCTTTTGGGGACATTAAACACAAACTCTGATCAAGTCATACTTTGAGGACCATGGTGATACACAAACTCTGGTTAAGGTATACTTTCAGGACATTGTTGAGATGGTATATATTATTTATCCTAAGAAGACAGAAGTAGAATATTACAATTCAAAGTTCCAATACTGGACAGTGAAATCAAGCTAGTGCAAAGATACAGGTGTGAGAGAGTCAACTGGGTTTCTTCTTTTCAGCAAGATCACTGTAAATGGGTAGCCTACATGTTTTGTCTGATTTGTAGCTTGAGATCAAGTGCCTTTGGCTGCTCAGTTGGGGAATGACAATTAACATTCAGAAATATTATTGACTTGACTGATTGACTATCAGAAGCAAAAGATGAACAGAATTGAGCTGAATAATAACACTATTTTCTTTAATTTCAACTGCAAAACAGCTCTACATTAGTCATTTCATAATTGTTGACATTTGCAAGTTATTTTATGTGTGTGAAGCTCCTTTGAAACCATCTGTATTGTATCATGCGCTATAGAAATAAAACAGACTTCACTTCATTGCAGAGAACCTTTCACTGACCGAATCTGCATCCCTCTAGTTAATTTAGCATAGACTGTAAACTAATCATTATCACAAAAATATCTTAAGGAGTTTTCCTCACCAGAGTCATCTTTGGCTACACACTGGGGTTTTAAGACATTAGGCATGTTCCTCTGTAAAGTGTAGTAATTGTCAAAAAAACTCTATACAAATAAAAATAGTGATACACACTCCGATTAAATGACCCTTTGGGGACTCTAGCGACATACACACTCTCCGATTAAATGACCCTTTGGGGACTCTAGCGACACACACACACTCCGATTAAATGACCCTTTGGGGACTCTAGTGACACACACACACTCCGATTAAATGACTCTTTGGGGACTCTAGCGACACACACACACTCCGATTAAATGACCCTTTGCGGACTCTAGTGACACACACACACTCCGATTAAATGACTCTTTGGGGACTCTAGCGACACACACGCACTCCGATTAAATGACTCTTTGGGGACTCTAGCGACACACACACACTCCGATTAAATGACCCTTTGGGGACTCTAGTGACACACACACACTCCGATTAAATGACTCTTTGGGGACTCGAGTGACACACACACTCCGATTAAATGACTCTTTGGGGACTCGAGTGACACACACACTCCGATTAAATGACTCTTTGGGGACTCGAGTGACACACACACTCCGATTAAATGACTCTTTGGGGACTCGAGTGACACACACACTCCGATTAAATGACTCTTTGGGGACTCGAGTGACACACACACTCCGATTAAATGACTCTTTGGGGACTCGAGTGACACACACACTCCGATTAAATGACTCTTTGGGGACTCTGATTAAATGACTCTTTAATATTAACAGTCTTGGACACATTGTGTTGAAAGTGCACATTGCAGTTAATGACAGAACAACAATGAAAAATCAATTAACTTGGAGGTGGGAATGATTCTCAGTGCCCAACTATCCTCTGTACTTCCTCCATCCACCCTTCTTCAAAATCTCTCTACTTCCTCCTTTACATTCTCTCCTCCCTCTTTAACTCTACTCCTCCCTCTTCACTCCTCCCTCTCTTTATCCTCTTTAACTCTACTCCTCACTCTTTTTACCCGCTTTACTCCTCCCTCTTTTCATCCTCTTTACATTTACTGCCTCTAATCCTCCCTTATATTAGCTGTGCTGGACATGGGCTGTGGCTGGATGTAACCGATTGGTGAGAGTTGCCGTGTGCAGATGAGAGAAGCTGAAAACTGAGATGTGATGTCAGACACTTTCTGCTTCCTGTAGTGATGCTCAGGCTAAGTTTGCATACTTTACTACAGCTGAAGTGGAATAAACGCATTATTTTCCAAATACAGATAATTCAGAGACATTTTCATTCAATACATGCACTAATGTTTGTACAAGAATAAAGTTCAAAATAAGCCTAAATACCAGTGAAGTGGGGTCTATCGCAACTACATGAAAAGAGCTTTTACTGTTATAAAGAACAGATGTGATCCTTAGTGGAACTGAAGGTGTGAGAAAAAAAATGAAACACACGTGATCATTGTCAAGCAGTGTACTCTGCCAATCGTGGATTAGCTGTGTCATCATCAGAGCTCGTGAGTCGCTCTAGAGAATCTGCTCTATCTGAGTCCTCCTGCTCTCCAATCACTCTAGTTGTACTCTGTTGCCTTATGGCACAGTCACGGGCGTCGCTGTCTGAAGTCGGACACAAGTTCTAACCGTCAAGAACTGCTCAAGTTAGCCGCTGATCGTTCTGTGCAGCACTGCATGAAGTCCAACAAGCCTAATGCTCTCCTCCCCTCCCTCTTTACGTCCCCTTTACATTCTCTCCTCCCTCTTTACATTCTCTCCTCCCTCTTTACGTCCCCTTTACATTCTCTCCTCCCTCTTTACGTCCCCTTTACATTCTCTCCTCCCTCTTTACGTCCCCTTTACATTCTCTCCTCCCTCTTTACGTCCCCTTTACATTCTCTCCTCCCTCTTTACGTCCCCTTTACATTCTCTCCTCCCTCTTTACGTCCCCTTTACATTCTCTCCTCCCTCTTTACGTCCCCTTTACATTCTCTCCTCCCTCTTTACATTCTCTCCTCCCTCTTTACGTCCCCTTTACATTCTCTCCTCCCTCTTTACGTCCCCCTTACATTCTCTCCTCCCCCTTTACATTCTCTCCTCCCTCTTTACGTCCCCTTTACATTCTCTCCTCCCTCTTTACATTCTCTCCTCCCTCTTTACATTCTCTCCTCCCTCTTTACGTCCCCCTTACATTCTCTCCTCCCTCTTTACATTCTCTCCTCCCTCTTTGCGTCCCCTTTACATTCTCTCCTCCCTCTTTACATTCTCTCCTCCCTCTTTACGTCCCCTTTACATTCTCTCCTCCCTCTTTACGTCCCCTTTACATTCTCTCCTCCCTCTTTACGTCCCTCTTACATTCTCTCCTCCCTCTTACATTCACTCCTCCCTCTTTACGTCCCCTTTACATTCTCTCCTCCCTCTTTACATTATCTCCTCCCTCTTTAAGTCCCCTTTACATTCTCTCCTCCCTCTTTACGTCCCCGTTACATTCTCTCCTCCCTCTTTACGTCCCCTTTACATTCTCTCCTCCCTCTTTACGTCCCCTTTACATTCTCTCCTCCCTCTTTACGTCCCCTTTACATTCTCTCCTCCCTCTTTATGTCCCGTTACAATCTCTCCTCCCTCTTTACATTCTCTCCTCCCTCTTTACGTCCCCTTTACATTCTCTCCTCCCTCTTTACATTCTCTCCTCCCTCTTTACATTCTCTCCTCCCTCTTTACATTCTCTCCTCCCTCTTTACGTCCCAGTTACATTCTCTCCTCCCTCTTTACATTCTCTCCTCCCTCTTTACGTCCCCGTTACATTCTCTCCTCCCTCTTTACATTCTCTCCTCCCTCTTTACGTCCCCTTTACATTCTCTCCTCCCTCTTTACATTCTCTCCTCCCTCTTTACGTCCCAGTTACATTCTCTCCTCCCTCTTTACGTCCCCTTTACATTCTCTCCTCCCTCTTTACGTCCCCTTTACATTCTCTCCTCCCTCTTTACGTCCCCTTTACATTCTCTCCTCCCTCTTTACGTCCCCTTTACATTCTCTCCTCCCTCTTTACGTCCCCTTTACATTCTCTCCTCCCTCTTTACGTCCCAGTTACATTCTCTCCTCCCTCTTTACGTCCCAGTTACATTCTCTCCTCCCTCTTTACATACTCTCCTCCCTCTTTACGTCCCCTTTACATTCTCTCCTCCCTCTTTACGTCCCAGTTACATTCTCTCCTCCCTCTTTACGTCCCCTTTACATTCTCTCCTCCCTCTTTACGTCCCAGTTACATTCTCTCCTCCCTCTTTACATCCCAGTTACATTCTCTCCTCCCTCTTTACGTCCCCTTTACATTCTCTCCTCCCTCTTTACGTCCCCTTTACATTCTCTCCTCCCTCTTTACGTCCCCGTTACATTCTCTCCTCCCTCTTTACGTCCCAGTTACATTCTCTCCTCCCTCTTTACGTCCCCGTTACAATCTCTCCTCCCTCTTTACATTCTCTCCTCCCTCTTTACGTCCCCTTTACATTCTCTCCTCCCTCTTTACATTCTCTCCTCCCTCTTTACGTCCCCTTTACATTCTCTCCTCCCTCTTTACGTCCCAGTTACATTCTCTCCTCCCTCTTTACGTCCCCTTTACATTCTCTCCTCCCTCTTTACGTCCCCTTTACATTCTCTCCTCCCTCTTTACGTCCCCGTTACATTCTCTCCTCCCTCTTTACGTCCCAGTTACATTCTCTCCTCCCTCTTTACGTCCCCGTTACATTCTCTCCTCCCTCTTTACATTCTCTCCTCCCTCTTTACGTCCCCGTTACAATCTCTCCTCCCTCTTTACATTCTCTCCTCCCTCTTTACGTCCCCTTTACATTCTCTCCTCCCTCTTTACGTCCCAGTTACATTCTCTCCTCCCTCTTTACGTCCCCTTTACATTCTCTCCTCCCTCTTTACGTCCCCTTTACATGCTCTTCTACTTTACGTCCTTTAACGTCCCCCTTTACATTCTCTCTTCCCGCTTTACGTTTGTATTTAGGCTTATGTTGAACTTTATTCTTGTACAAACAGACACTGTATCAAGCAGTGCATGTATTGAATGAAAATGTCTCCGAAATATCTGTGTATTTGGAAAATAATGCATTTTTTCTACTTCAGCTGTGGTAAAGTATGCAAACAGCGCGAGCGTCTCTTAATTTTAATGTCTACACCTTTATCTTAATTTCTTTTAATTTAGCTCCATTTCTTACTAAAAGAGCATAATGTGCAAAGTGTTGAAGTGTTTGTGCCTCCCTACAAACCACCCTTTCTTTTAGGAGTCGTGATCCTGTTCCGCACATAATTTTTCACACCAGTCCATGTTCCCTGCTTCAAAGCTTCTGGCTCTGCATCACTACGGGAAGCAGAAAGTGTCTGACATCACATCTCAGTTTTCAGCTTCTCTAGTCTGCACACAGCAACTCTCACCAATCGGTTACATCCAGCCATAGCCCATGTCCAGCACAGCTATTCACTCTTCCCTTTTTTATCATCTTTACATTCTCCCCTCCCTCTATGACAGAAATATCAAAAAGTTTAACATGACATTTCATCCAACTATATTGTAACTGAACAAAGAAAATTGACTCTTACTATCCTCTACTTCTTCATTAGCCTTCTTATACTCTAACGTTTCACTTTATATTCTGTTTCATTCCATCCACAAAATATTTCTACACCTTTATCCTCATTTCTTTTAATTTAGCTCCATTTCCTACAAAAAGAGCATAATGTGCAAAGTGTTGAAGTGTTTGTCCCTCCCTACAAACCACCCTTTCTTTTAAGAGTCGTGATCCTGTTCCGCACATAATTTTTCACACCAGTCCATGTTCGCTGCTTCAAAGCTTCTGACTCTGCGTGAATGCATCTTTCACAGTCTTGCTTACCAGGAACTTTGCATGTCTTGATGAAACTCATCATGTGTCTCTCTACTGCTTTTACCTCACTGTCCTCCCATTTCTTTTTTGGAGCATTTGAAGAACCTATGAAATAATTAAAAAGTAAATTCTCATTACACATTCTCATTACAACTAAATCAGTGAGTAAAGAGCAAATCAAGACTGTGTTCCCAATGCATAATTTTTTTTTTGAATTTGTCTGGATATTGCTGCATGGAGCCAATTCATGTTTATTTGATTATTGTTGTTTGTGCAATGTAGAGATTTTTCTTACCTTGATCCTCCTGTGAAACAGCTTGTTCAGATTGAACAGGTTGATCAGTCTGTACTGGTGCTGGTGCTGGTGTCTGAGATAGGTCACTGGAATCCACCTCATCACTTGACATGGAATCACCTTGGGCCTCAAGTTGCTCTTAATAATTAATTAACGAAAAATGAACACTTTATTGCTTATACCTAGTATCTGTGACATGAATATATACATTGTTTTGCAAATATGTACAGCACAGATACACACAGAGCATGTATACTCATACCATTTGGGTCGATTTCAATGTCATCAAGTTTCTTTCCTTTGTAGTCAGACAGTGTTCCTTTCTCCATGGCCATTAGGACTTTACTCATTTTTGCCAGCTGCAGTGTTCCCTCTGGTAACCGATAAAACTGTCTGTGGATTCGGATATCGTGACCAAGGAAATCAGCCAGTTGGTCTGCTTCATTCTCATTAAGGTTAAGAATTTTAGACATGGTTGCTATGTGTTTCCTGAGCCTAGTTGATGACAGTGCTTCAGGGTTCTTTATGCCACATTCGCAAGCAGCTTTGTTGATGCGCTCTCCTCCTCTGTAGGCAGGCGAGGATGATGAGGGCTGCACAGGCGAGGTTGAAGGTGACGTGGGTGACTTGGACTTTGGAGTGGCTACAGAAAAAAAGAGACTGGCCGCCTGGCCCACACGAAAACAAGGATAAATATCTGAAGGGCCTTAAATGTAGTCACACAATGCTGATGTTGTTAACATTAACAATTTGAGAACAAAGTATAGTTTGCACGGTTTGATGTGATATGATAATTGATAAGCGATTGTTAGATTTAAAGGTGGGGTATGTAATTGTCTTTTTTGTCCATTTTTTCAAAATCACTTGAAATCCTATTCCTAACCCACTTACAGCCACTGAGTTAGAAGCACTGAAATGAAAAGTAAGCAATTTAATCATCTGTGGAACAGGCAGGACTCGAAAAACTCCAGCCAATCATTTCCAAAACTACCTAGAATCATTAGACAGCAACTGTGTCAATCAAATGGTCGTACCATACCCCCTCCCCATCGTGTCCATATACAGTATTGTTCAAAATAATAGCAGTACAATGTGACTAACCAGAATAATCAAGGTTTTTCGTATATTTTTTTATTGCTACGTGGCAAACAAGTTACCAGTAGGTTCAGTAGATTCTCAGAAAACAAATGAGACCCAGCATTCATGATATGCACGCTCTTAAGGCTGTGCAATTGGGCAATTAGTTGAATTAGTTGAAAGGGATGTGTTCAAAAAAATAGCAGTGTGGCATTCAATCACTGAGGTCATCAATTTTGTGAAGAAACAGGTGTGAATCAGGTGGCCCCTATTTAAGGATGAAGCCAACACTTGTTGAACATGCATTTGAAAGCTGAGGAAAATGGGTCGTTCAAGACATTGTTCAGAAGAACAGCGTACTTTGATTAAAAAGTTGATTAGAGAGGGGAAAACCTATAAAGAGGTGCAAAAAATGATAGGCTGTTCAGCTAAAATGATCTCCAATGCCTTAAAATGGAGAGCAAAACCAGAGAGACGTGGAAGAAAACGGAAGACAACCATCAAAATGGATAGAAGAATAACCAGAATGGCAAAGGCTCAGCCAATGATCACCTCCAGGATGATCAAAGACAGTCTGGAGTTACCTGTAAGTACTGTGACAGTTAGAAGACGTCTGTGTGAAGCTAATCTATTTTCAAGAATCCCCCGCAAAGTCCCTCTGTTAAAAAAAAGGCATGTGCAGAAGAGGTTACAATTTGCCAAAGAACACATCAACTGGCCTAAAGAGAAATGGAGGAACATTTTGTGGACTGATGAGAGTAAAATTGTTCTTTTTGGGTCCAAGGGCCACAGGCAGTTTGTGAGACGACCCCCAAACTCTGAATTCAAGCCACAGTACACAGTGAAGACAGTGAAGCATGGAGGTGCAAGCATCATGATATGGGCATGTTTCTCCTACAATGGTGTTGGGCCTATTTATCGCATACCAGGGATCATGGATCAGTTTGCATATGTTAAAATACTTGAAGAGGTCATGTTGCCCTATGCTGAAGAGGACATGCCCTTGAAATGGTTGTTTCAACAAGACAATTACCCAAAACACACTAGTAAACGGGCAAAGTCTTGGTTCCAAACCAACAAAATTAATGTTATGGAGTGGCCAGCCCAA
>NC_068388.1:12700699-12758166 GCF_023724105.1 Carassius gibelio | reverse complement strand
TGAAAATAGTGATGAAACAAACTGATGTGAGCGATTGAGAAATTGATATTTCTGAAAATGGATATTTATATAATAAATCGCAGCCCACACCTCACAAGGTAAATATTTCATTTAAAAAAAATTATATAATACAAACATTTTTGATAAATAAGTAATTTGTACATTTACATAATTGGTAAGGTAAAAATACCTTATGTAGCTGTGTGTACACACCATGAATTCACCTTTAATTTCGTGAACAGTATGGAACATTAGTTTATTTAATCCACTCACCGGACCCAAACATATGTTTCAAATGCACTGGCTCAGTTAACATTTATAGTATAGTAATAGTAGCAGTGTATATCTTATTTGCATTTGAAGAGATATTATAAATCCTGTAAGCATATAGAAGGTAATATTTGGATTTCTCCGGTTCTCTGCACTGGCGTTTAGCACAACCGGAAGTATCTCTGCACACACTCGCAAGACTGAAAATCCAAGATGGCGGAGATATACAACTAGCCCATTCAGTGTTATTTTTTGTGTGTGTGTGTGTTTTTTGTTTTGTTTTTTTGCAGTATTGTCATGTCATGAACACAAGCACTGCTTGTTTTAAGGCAAGTGGTGACAGAAAACTTTCAGCACAATGTTTTTCCAAAAACAGGATCTGAAGGTAAAATCAGTATTGAGAAATACCAGCAGGTAAATACAAGCAAACATCGACATAGAGCTTATGGCATAAATAAATCAAAACTCAGGGTGTGTTACATGAAGGTTTGAAAGTTGATACTAATTTATGGTAAGCTGCAAATTCCAAATTAATTTTACTCTTTAAGAACAACAAAGTAAAAATAATACATTATAAACAGTAACTGGTAATATGTATCTGGGTTTTGCAATCCCCCCAAAAAATGAAGTACTTGTAATTAGATTAGATTATATTTTCAGGTGATGATTGTTTTATGATTTCTTATGTTCTTTGACTGAAATCTTCCAGGGAATGCATAAACCTTGGATGCAAAAGTGTAAGCCGAATGCATGTAAATGTTAACATATGATTCCACAGATGCTGAATCATAACTGTTGCTCAGTTTGTCCATCTTAAATGCTTCCTTCAGCAAATCAGAACATGTAGATTAGAAGATCCCTGAGTGAAAAATATGCAACAGCATTTCTGTCTCTCTGAAATTATAGCATGTTGTAGTATGAAGGGGAAATATGAATCTCTTCTGTATTTATGTTTCTTCGTGGATGCTCATGTTTTAGTACTGCTGCAGTTACTATACAGCTTTTAATAATAGAGACCCCTTCTTACATGGCCCTTAAAGTCAGCAAGGAGTGTAATGAAACAAATTCTCTCCTAATTCATGTTCTTGCAAAGGTTATTATTAGGGCTTGGCTAATTAACGCGTTATCACGTTAACGCATGAATTGATTAATGTCGATAATTATTTTATTGCGTGTTAATGCAGTTTTTTTAAATATTATGAACGTCCGTTTCTCACTGACTCTGAAAACACATACAGACAAATCATGGGTCACAGGAGTGGATGCTTCCGATCAAATTGTTTAGGCTAAGCATCAGAATTTGCAAACCACTGTCCACTGTTATTTTTAACAGAAAAAAATGCAACAAGCTCGTAATCATGATTTCATAAATGGGAAATAGGAAGTTTCCAAAAGCAGGTGAAGACACACTCTCACTCAACACAGAGGAGCGATTCGTTTTGTTAACTTTGTGGTTTGTTATTTTGAGTTGTATGGGACGCGGTAACACATAGCCCTCTCACAATATATTGCTGTACACATCTATCACTTTTGCTGCTCAGAAATATGGAGTCTGAGCATAACTTGTTTTTCTGTAACAAACTATGAAACATTTTTTATAAAAATATTAATGTCCGTTTAGTGACAAATTGCTTGTTTTATATTTAATTAGATTAATGTTGTTATAAGTTAAGATTTTTTATAAATATTTTAACTGATATTTTAACCATGTAAGAGAAATACTGTATAAAAATAAAAACCACCTCATTTGTTTAAAGTGTTTGCAAACCAAATGTCACAAAACCAGTCTTAATTGTCAATTTTTAGAAATTTAGATTAACAAATAAGCTTCCCATTGATGTATGGTTTATTAGGATCAGACAATATTTGGCCGAGATCCAACTATTTGAAAGTCTGGAATCTGAGGGTGAAGAAAAAAAAAAAAAAAAAAAAAAAAAAAATCTAAAAACTGAGAAAATACCCTTTGAAGTTGTCCAAATGAATTCTTAGCAATGCATATTACTGATCAAAAAATGGATATATTTACAGTAGGACATTTACAAAATATCTTCATGGAACATGATCTTTACTTAATATCCTAATGATTTTTGGCATAAAAAAAATAAAAATAAAAAGTATAATTTTGACCCAAACAATGTTTTTTTGGCTATTGCTAAAAATATGCCCCAGCGATTTTCTTTTGTTCATATAACACTACTTTTGAATGCATTATTAGGTTTGTGCATAATGCAATTAATTGGGATTACTAGCGGACCATTGTGCAATTAATCACAATAAAAAAATTTTTTTTTTTAAAGTAATCGTTGCCCAGCACTAATTATTAGAGTTAAATAAAACTAAAACCATAAAAAGTTACTTTACATAAATAATTTATTTTAAAATGTACCACAATAACTTCATTTAGAACAGAAGACAAACTGTAAAAACAAAAACATTACTAAAACTTTTAAATTAAACATGTAAAAAATGATTCCAACACTGCAAGAAACACTTCAAACAAAATTGGCCTTGCGTACATTAACATAGCATTTCACACTTCACACCGTAAACATTGTAAGATAGACACTGTCCCTAAAGGAAATATTGCACAATGCCCATAGGCCAAAAGGATGAATGACGACAGAAAAAAAAATAAAAATAAAAATAAAAACACCCCACACACACACCATCTAAATTAACGAACTACCACTAGCCGGACTCCCTCCTAGGCCCACCTGGGTCCACGTCAAAGAACAGTGGTAGCAGATCCCCAAGACACACACATGAAGAAATACAAAAAATGAAACAAGATTATTAAACCCAGGAAAAACAGTAGCTAGTGACCGATGAAGGCAATCCTCCTATAAATCACAAACAAATATTTTATGATCACATTGTAACATTTTAAAACATCAAGTCTAAGAAAGGATAAAAAAAATAAAAAAAAATAAAACTTACATTTTTTTCTTTTGACACCAGCCCAAATAAGTAAGAGCTATATACCCTTTAACAGTAAAGTTAAACGGCATGAATGATTAATTAATAGCTGGACACTCTCCTCGATGTTACTCGTTATTTCAAACCCATGTAGAATCACTACTCGCTATTATGCGAACAAGTGTCTGTAGACTCGTGACTACTGGCACCATTTACTGGTTACCATACACGCAGACGCCAAGCCGAACCACAAGCAAACAAACAAACAAACGAGCCATGTTAAGCGGTTCTTATTAAGTTCGATATTAAATCGACATAACCTTCCAAAAAAAACTCACATTCTCCTGTTTGCACAAACGACACATTATAAGGCTCACTCTTCAACTCACACCGCATTAATGTTTTTCTATTCATGTCTTGCGACGCATTTAAAAGGACGCCTCACTTACCCCACCTGATCCAAATGATCAGCGCCAATGATTAGGCCTTAAAGGTACACTTCCAGTCTCAATCACCTACCCGCTACACACACACACACACACACACACACACACACACACACACACACACACACACACACACACATACCTACTTAACCACAATGTGAGGACGTATGACTGGAAACCCTACCTTTAGGGACACCCCTTTCTGAAGGGTCTAGAGACTAAAGAAAGATATGACTGCACTTCTGGAGAATCTGTCATCACAAATATCACTTGATTTTATCAATAAAAGCCTTCCTTAAAGACCTGACATTTTACCTTCACTTTAGGGACATTATTTTATATGTCGCTTTTGGGGACATTAAACACAAACTCTGATCAAGTCATACTTTGAGGACCATGGTGATACACAAACTCTGGTTAAGGTATACTTTCAGGACATTGTTTAGATGGTATATATTATTTATCCTAAGAAGACAGAAGTAGAATATTACAATTCAAAGTTCCAATACTGGTCAGTGAAATCAAGATACAGGTGTGAGAGAGTAAACTGGGTTTCTTCTTTTCAGCAAGATCACTGTAAATGGGTAGCCTACATGTTTTGTCTGATTTGTAGCTTGAGATCAAGTGCCTTTGGCTGCTCAGTTTGGGAATGACAATTAACATTCAGAAATATTATTGACTTGACTGATTGACTATCAGAAGCAAAAGATGAACAGAATTGAGCTGAATAATAACACTATTGTCTTTAATTTCAACTGCAAAACAGCTCTACATTAGTCATTTCATAATTGTTGACATTTGCAAGTTATTTTATTTGTGTGAAGCTCCTTTGAAACCATCTGTATTGTATCATGCGCTATAGAAATAAAACGGACTTCACTTCATTGCAGAGAACCTTTCACTGACCGAATCTGCATCCCTCTAGTTAATTTAGCATAGACTGTAAACTAATCATTATCACAAAAACATCTTAAGGAGTTTTCCTCACCAGAGTCATCTTTGGCTACACACTGGGGTTTTAAGACATTAGGCATGTTCCTCTGTAAAGTGTAGTAATTGTCAAAAAAACTCTATACAAATAAAAATAGTGATACACACTCTCCGATTAAATGACCCTTTGGGGACTCTAGCGACACACACACACTCCGATTAAATGACCCTTTGGGGACTCTAGCGACACACACACACTCCGATTAAATGACCCTTTGGGGACTCTAGTGACACACACACACTCCGATTAAATGACCCTTTGGGGACTCTAGTGACACACACACACTCCGATTAAATGACTCTTTGGGGACTCTAGCGACACACACACACTCCGATTAAATGACCCTTTGGGGACTCTAGTGACACACACACACTCCGATTAAATGACTCTTTGGGGACTCGAGTGACACACACACTCCGATTAAATGACTCTTTGGGGACTCGAGTGACACACACACTCCGATTAAATGACTCTTTGGGGACTCGAGTGACACACACACTCCGATTAAATGACTCTTTGGGGACTCGAGTGACACACACACTCCGATTAAATGACTCTTTGGGGACTCTGATTAAATGACTCTTTAATATTAACAGTCTTGGACACATTGTGTTGAAAGTGCACATTGCAGTTAATGACAGAACAACAATGAAAAATCAATTAACTTGAGGTGGGAATGATTCTCAGTGCCCAACTATCCTCTGTACTTCCTCCATCCACCCTTCTTCAAAATCTCTCTACTTCCTCCTTTACATTCTCTCCTCCCTCTTTAACTCTACTCCTCCCTCTTCACTCCTCCCTCTCTTTATCCTCTTTAACTCTACTCCTCACTCTTTTTACCCGCTTTACTCCTCCCTCTTTTCATCCTCTTTACATTTACTGCCTCTATTCCTCCCTTATATTAGCTGTGCTGGACATGGGCTGTGGCTGGATGTAATCGATTGGTGAGAGTTGCCGTGTGCAGATGAGAGAAGCTGAAAACTGAGATGTGATGTCAGACACTTTCTGCTTCCTGTAGTGATGCTCAGGCTAAGTTTGCATACTTTACTACAGCTGAAGTGGAATAAACGCATTATTTTCCAAATACAGATAATTCAGAGACATTTTCATTCAATACATGCACTAATGTTTGTACAAGAATAAAGTTCAAAATAAGCCAAAATACCAGTGAAGTGGGGTCTATCGCAACTACATGAAAAGAGCTTTTACTGTTATAAAGAACAGATGTGATCCTTAGTGGAACTGAAGGTGTGAGAAGAAAAATGAAACACACGTGATCGTTGTCAAGCAGTGTACTCTGCCAATCGTGGATTAGCTGTGTCATCATCAGAGCTCGTGAGTCGCTCTAGAGAATCTGCTCTATCTGAGTCCTCCTGCTCTCCAATCACTCTAGTTGTACTCTGTTGCCTTATGGCACAGCATGGGCGTCGCTGTCTGAAGTCAGACACAAGTTCTAACCGTCAAGAACTGCTCAAGTTCGTTCTGATCGTTCTGTGCAGCGCTGCATGAAGTCCAACAAGCCTAATGCTCTCCTCCCCTCCCTCTTTACATTCTCTCCTCCCTCTTTACGTCCCCTTTACATTCTCTCCTCCCTCTTTACATTCTCTCCTCCCTCTTTACGTCCCCTTTACATTCTCTCCTCCCTCTTTACGTCCCCCTTACATTCTCTCCTCCCTCTTTACATTCTCTCCTCCCTCTTTACGTCCCCTTTACATTCTCTCCTCCCTCTTTACATTCTCTCCTCCCTCTTTACGTCCCCCTTACATTCTCTCCTCCCTCTTTACATTCTCTCCTCCCTCTTTACGTCCCCTTTACATTCTCTCCTCCCTCTTTACATTCTCTCCTCCCTCTTTACGTCCCCCTTACATTCTCTCCTCCCTCTTTACATTCTCTCCTCCCTCTTTACGTCCCCTTTACATTCTCTCCTCCCTCTTTACATTCTCTCCTCCCTCTTTACGTCCCCCTTACATTCTCTCCTCCCTCTTTACATTCTCTCCTCCCTCTTTGCGTCCCCTTTACATTCTCTCCTCCCTCTTTACGTCCCCTTTACATTCTCTCCTCCCTCTTTACGTCCCCTTTACATTCTCTCCTCCCTCTTTACGTCCCTCTTACATTCTCTCCTCCCTCTTACATTCACTCCTCCCTCTTTACGTCCCCTTTACATTCTCTCCTCCCTCTTTACGTCCCTCTTACATTCTCTCCTCCCTCTTTACATTATCTCCTCCCTCTTTACATCCCCTTTACATTCTCTCCTCCCTCTTTACATCCCCGTTACATTCTCTCCTCCCTCTTTACGTCCCCGTTACATTCTCTCCTCCCTCTTTACGTCCCCGTTACATTCTCTCCTCCCTCTTTACGTCTCCTTTACATTCTCTCCTCCCTCTTTATGTCCCGTTACAATCTCTCCTCCCTCTTTACATTCTCTCCTCCCTCTTTACGTCCCCTTTACATTCTCTCCTCCCTCTTTACATTCTCTCCTCCCTCTTTACGTCCCAGTTACATTCTCTCCTCCCTCTTTACATTCTCTCCTCCCTCTTTACGTCCCCGTTACATTCTCTCCTCCCTCTTTACATTCTCTCCTCCCTCTTTACGTCCCCGTTACATTCTCTCCTCCCTCTTTACATTCTCTCCTCCCTCTTTACGTCCCCTTTACATTCTCTCCTCCCTCTTTACATTCTCTCCTCCCTCTTTACGTCCCAGTTACATTCTCTCCTCCCTCTTTACGTCCCCTTTACATTCTCTCCTCCCTCTTTACGTCCCCTTTACATTCTCTCCTCCCTCTTTACGTCCCCTTTACATTCTCTCCTCCCTCTTTACATTCTCTCCTCCCTCTTTACGTCCCCTTTACATTCTCTCCTCCCTCTTTACGTCCCAGTTACATTCTCTCCTCCCTCTTTACGTCCCAGTTACATTCTCTCCTCCCTCTTTACATACTCTCCTCCCTCTTTACGTCCCCTTTACATTCTCTCCTCCCTCTTTACGTCCCAGTTACATTCTCTCCTCCCTCTTTACGTCCCAGTTACATTCTCTCCTCCCTCTTTACGTCCCAGTTACATTCTCTCCTCCCTCTTTACGTCCCCTTTACATTCTCTCCTCCCTCTTTACGTCCCCTTTACATTCTCTCCTCCCTCTTTACGTCCCCGTTACATTCTCTCCTCCCTCTTTACGTCCCAGTTACATTCTCTCCTCCCTCTTTACATTCTCTCCTCCCTCTTTACGTCCCCGTTACAATCTCTCCTCCCTCTTTACATTCTCTCCTCCCTCTTTACGTCCCCTTTACATTCTCTCCTCCCTCTTTACATTCTCTCCTCCCTCTTTACGTCCCCTTTACATTCTCTCCTCCCTCTTTACGTCCCAGTTACATTCTCTCCTCCCTCTTTACGTCCCCTTTACATTCTCTCCTCCCTCTTTACGTCCCCTTTACATTCTCTCCTCCCTCTTTACGTCCCCTTTACATTCTCTCCTCCCTCTTTACGTCCCGTTACATTCTCTCCTCCCTCTTTACGTCCCCGTTACATTCTCTCCTCCCTCTTTACGTCCCCGTTACAATCTCTCCTCCCTCTTTACATTCTCTCCTCCCTCTTTACGTCCCCGTTACAATCTCTCCTCCCTCTTTACATTCTCTCCTCCCTCTTTACGTCCCCTTTACATTCTCTCCTCCCTCTTTACGTCCCAGTTACATTCTCTCCTCCCTCTTTACGTCCCCTTTACATTCTCTCCTCCCTCTTTACGTCCCCTTTACATGCTCTTCTACTTTACGTCCTTTAACGTCCCCCTTTACATTCTCTCTTCCCGCTTTACGTTTGTATTTAGGCTTATGTTGAACTTTATTCTTGTACAAACAGACACTGTATCAAGCAGTGCATGTATTGAATGAAAATGTCTCCGAAATATCTGTGTATTTGGAAAATAATGCATTTTTTCTACTTCAGCTGTGGTAAAGTATGCAAACAGCGCGAGCGTCTCTTAATTTTAATGTCTACACCTTTATCTTAATTTCTTTTAATTTAGCTCCATTTCTTACGAAAAGAGCATAATGTGCAAAGTGTTGAAGTGTTTGTGCCTCCCTACAAACCACCCTTTCTTTTAGAAGTCGTGATCCTGTTCCGCACATAATTTTTCACACCAGTCCATGTTCCCTGCTTCAAAGCTTCTGGCTCTGCATCACTACGGGAAGCAGAAAGTGTCTGACATCACATCTCAGTTTTCAGCTTCTCTAGTCTGCACACAGCAACTCTCACCAATCGGTTAGATCCAGCCACAGCCCATGTCCAGCACAGCTATTCACTCTTCCCTTTTTTATCATCTTTACATTCTCCCCTCCCTCTATGACAGAAATATCAAAAAGTTTAACATGACATTTCATCCAACTATATTGTAACTGAACAAAGAAAATTGACTCTTACTATCCTCTACTTCTTCATTAGCCTTCTTATACTCTAACGTTTCACTTTATATTCTGTTTCATTCCATCCACAAAATATTTCTACACCTTTATCCTCATTTCTTTTAATTTAGCTCCATTTCCTACAAAAAGAGCATAATGTGCAAAGTGTTGAAGTGTTTGTCCCTCCCTACAAACCACCCTTTCTTTTAAGAGTCGTGATCCTGTTCCGCACATAATTTTTCACACCAGTCCATGTTCGCTGCGTAAAGCTTCTGGCTCTGCGTGAATGCATCTTTCACAGTCTTGCTTACCAGGAACTTTGCATGTCTTGATGAAACTCATCATGTGTCTCTCTACTGCTTTTACCTCACTGTCCTCCCATTTCTTTTTTGGAGCATTTGAAGAACCTATGAAATAATTAAAAAGTAAATTCTCATTACACATTCTCATTACAACTAAATCGGTGAGTAAAGAGCAAATCAAGACTGTGTTCCCAATGCATAATTTTTTTTTTTGAATTTGTCTGGATATTGCTGCATGGAGCCAATTCATGTTTATTTGATTATTGTTGTTTGTGCAATGTAGAGATTTTTCTTACCTTGATCCTCCTGTGAAACAGCTTGTTCAGATTGAACAGGTTGATCAGTCTGTATTGGTGCTGGTGCTGGTGTCTGAGATAGGTCACTGGAATCCTCCTCATCACTTGACATGGAATCACCTTGGGCCTCAAGTTGCTCTTAATAATTAATTAACGAAAAATGAACACTTTATTGCTTATACCTAGTATCTGTGAAATGAATATATACATTGTTTTGCAAATATGTACAGCACAGATACACACAGAGCATGTATACTCATACCATTTGGGTCGATTTCAATGTCATCAAGTTTCTTTCCTTTGTAGTCAGACAGTGTTCCTTTCTCCATGGCCATTAGGACTTTACTCATTTTTGCCAGCTGCAGTGTTCCCTCTGGTAACCGATAATACTGTCTGTGGATTCGGATATCGTGACCAAGGAAATCAGCCAGTTGGTCTGCTTCATTCTCATTAAGGTTAAGAATTTTAGACATGGTTGCTATGTGTTTCCTGAGCCTAGTTGATGACAGTGCTTTAGGGTTCTTTATGCCACATTCGCAAGCAGCTTTGTTGATGCACTCTCCTCCTCTGTAGGCAGGCGAGGATGATGAGGGCTGCACAGGCGAGGTTGAAGGTGACGTGGGTGACTTGGACTTTGGAGTGGCTACAGAAAAAAAGAGACTGGCCGCCTGGCCCACACGAAAACAAGGATAAATATCTGAAGGGCCTTAAATGTAGTCACACAATGCTGATGTTGTTAACATTAACAATTTGAGAACAAAGTATAGTTTGCACGGTTTGATGTGATATGATAATTGATAAGCGATTGTTAGATTTAAAGGTGGGGTATGTAATTGTCTTTTTTGTCCATTTTTTCAAAATCACTTGAAATCCTATTCCTAACCCACTTACAGCCACTGAGTTAGAAGCACTGAAATGAAAAGTAAGCAATTTAATCATCTGTGGAACAGGCAGGACTCGAAGAACTCCAGCCAATCATTTCCAAAACTACCTAGAATCATTAGACAGTAACTGTGTCAATCAAACTGTCGTACCATAGCCCCTCCCCATCGTGTCCATGTTCTTCGAATGGGTGGAGTCAAAGGAAAGAAGGTAAGACCATAGGAGTTGTGTATTTTCAAAATCTCCCGGCCGTTTTGCAAATCACATACCCCACCTTTCATCAGCGCGATTTACTGCAATGCTTTTTTTCCCCTTAGTTGGTCAGAACAAAAGTGGATGTTACTTGTTCCAGTGTCATTTTCCGGTGAACATTCTTCTGTTGGTCATGACTCATACTTCCAAAAAGTATAATCTGTCATTGCAAATGACAGTATCCACACCGACGCGATGTGATTGACAGCAGCACGTTCTCCTCAAAACATTGGATTCATTCGCGCTGTGCCGTGTCAAAGCACAACCCATGTAAAGTTGATAGTTCCACGAATGACTGCAATTGCAGATTTCGAACAGAAATGGCGACAAAGACGAAAAACTAGGACTGCAGCGTTAAATAATTTCTTGTTTGTTTTTTTTAATTGTGAGTACATAAATACATTTCAAATGACACGGGTGCTTGATGAAGTCGATATGCACCTACAAATCAACTTAAACCAAACCATTCTATGGTTTGCCAGCAATAAAGATATTTTCTATTTGAACACCTGAGCACCAGCTAATAGTGGTTGACTGTGTTGCGTGTTCATTATTTTGGGGGCGGAGCAATGAAGGGAGGGGTCTGTTTGTTTGGGTGTCGATTTCAAATATTAAGTGTTTCTCAGAAATCACTTATTGCATTTTTAACTAGCTGGCAGTAAACATCAGTAGATAGTTGCTGCATGTTTAAGATGGTTACCGTTTTATTCCTTGATGTTCTTGATTTGCCTGACTGCTTATGAGGACCATTGCTGTTTACCTTGTCCAGTTCAGGAGAGGAAACAGAAGCTACACAATGGGGCTAGATGTCAGAAAAGAAACCAGTGAATATCAAAATATCAGAATATTTGTAAAGGACAAAAAAAACTTGTTAATGTTCATTCCTCTAGCTGTCCTATACTTTATATATCATTCCACACACAACTCTATGCTGAGAGAGTCAATAATATAGAATAATGATACAGATGTTTTAAAGTGGACTTACAGATTTATGCAGGCGCAAACTGCTGGCTCTCGTTTTATCAGTGGATTCTGCTGATGCTTTATTCAAAGGCTTGAGAAATATGAGACCACAATCACATGGTAACTAATCAGAATTAGAGTAAAAAATTATCATGAATTACTGATCAATCTCTTTAGCATTTTATTGATAGTACCTTGACTCGCCATGGCCAATCTGAGTCTCCATAATTGTAAGTGATTTCCTCTCCTGGTAGAATGTCTCGTACAGCAAACAGACACAGGTGAGGTTTTCTGCTCACTTCAACAGTTCTCATTTTGCAAGTAGGATTTCTGGTCTCATCGTTTGCAAGTCTTCCCAAAGACGAGTCTTCTTTAGATGCATCCATGCTATAAAAACATAAAATGAACACTCAATACTTATAATCTTAGTATATATGCTAGACATGTACAGTTGGTGTCTTTAAAAATCACAATTTGGTTCTTTGTGATTTTTTTGCAACAAGAAGCAAATTAAATTAATTAAAACTGATTCTGTCATCATTTACTCGCACTCAATGTCATTCCACAGACTCTGGTTCTTCTGTTGAACACAAAATGTATATATTTTGAGTCAGCGGCCACCCAAACTGTTTGGTTACCAACATTCTTCAAAATATTCCACAGAAGAAAGTCATACAGGTTTTGAACGATAATTAAATCTCAAATGTGTTCAGACCACTAAACATAAGGCTTTATATGCATACAGAACTTCATAAGTGTGTGGTTCACACCTGACCCTTAATGAACAATTGGTGCCTAATTTACGGGTGAAAATGCCTTTGATGGCTGTTTGGCACATGTCAAATATTTATTGCATGAATAAAAACATGTGGCCAATATTAGGTTTTACATGAAAGACTGGAACGTGTCTATTTATTATCAAAGACGAACATTAGTGATATGGCACATGCAGATGTGCATAATTTTATTATGTGCTACAATAACAATGAGTGAAAGTCACCAAGAAGGGTCATAACCACCATAGACACCGAGGACACAGTCAAATTATGTAAAGACGCTTATTTTTTTGCCATTGTTACATCATCCAGCTTCAGAACTCCAGCTTTGAGTGGGTTTATTGACTGAAAATGGAGTCTTTTCAGGTTAATGAAAGTGTAACCTGAAAAGGAGATATTTAATCTCAATAGTGTCCTGTCATTAATGCTTGTCATTAATGCTTGATAAAATGGTTTGAGGTTTTTGCTATGAGCTTTAGCTGGTTAAAAATAGAAATACTGAGGAGAAAATACACATTATTTATTCATCAAGGTGGTGAAGGCCAGTGGAATACAGCTTGAATTGACAATCATTTTAACATACCAATGCCGCTACTAATGAAGCTCATCCTATTCGGACTGCATTTATAGATTATTTGTGACGGGTGGTGAGTGACCAGCCTGCAGGAAGTATTCGACCTCGTATAGTTAGAGATGGTCTACTGAATGGGTGGAGGATGCTCGTGAATTCTTCCTTGAATACAGCTTGGCATCTCTTTCTTTTGGCCTATGGCAGGACTTGCTGCTTCCTCTTAATAGAGGCTGATTCTCCTCAGTCAGAACCCATTAGTTGGCCTGCCAGTCAAGGGGGTTCGGAGGGGGGAGTTTGCACGGACCCCAGAGAGGCTGCCCTGAAGTTTCTCCTACACATGCCTGCTATCATTAGGCATGGATAATAAAGGGGCTCTGCAGTAACTTCTGTATTTCCCCCACACTGTCAACATCATTAGCAGCTTTTCCAGGACAGGTTGACTGACGCACCAGTCATGTCCAACAGATGATCACATTCTGTGTCATGTCAGCTTGTGATATCAAGCTTTACGTTTTTCAAAGATAGCATAACATACAATGATTTTCTGTGAGTGAAAGGTTCGAAACAATAAGGCAGGTCGCAGAACAGAGCTTTGATGCCAGATGAAAGCTTGCATACAGGTAGAGACTATGCATTTTTGCCCATGAACATTACACCTCAGCATGAATGGGCCAACCAAAGACGAAATACAGAGGCTATGTGATTTCATGATGGGTATGAATGCTAGGTGAACTTTGCATAGAAAATAATTTTGCACTTTAAATTCAGTAGACCTTTATATACACAAAAGTAAAAGATTTTTGACAAAAATTAAATAGCTATCATGCATATTATTATTAATTGGTTAAGTTATTATTATTAATATAATATCAAAATCATCAACATCAAAATCAATTACATTTATTTTTATTCTAATTATGAATAAACTAAAATGGTAATAATAAACATTCAAGAAAATTATTTGTTTTATTTCTAATTGTTATTATTATTAACTGCATATTATTATTATTATTTATTTACAAACAACAATTTAAAAATAGTAATTTCTTAAGTATTATTATATGATAAGATGATTATATATATATATATATATATATATACAAAATTATAAAAAAGTATGATAACAAAGTCAACAATTATTAAGGTTTTCCTCTCAGGCAAAGCCGTATGGTGTTTTCTATTCAGCCTGTGTTCAGGATCTAAGCGAATGCATTGATTCTATTCCAGTGAGCTTGTGGAACACTGAGTACTGTCAGAAGGGCGCTATTTTAAGAACTTAGTATGAATTATGGAGCAAAGTGCTATGCAATGTGCATCTCTGTGGCAGCGACCCTGAGAGCCCAGGCGTCTGTGGAATTGGCGGTGGTTGTGAGTGTGGACTGTGCCCTACTCCCAGTGTGTCTGGATCATGAGACTGTGTTTTGTGTTGTCATGTAGGAAAATGGCAGTGGTCCATCTTATGGCCTTGGCCCAGGGCAGTGTGCTCAGTGCTGGGTACTGCCTGCAGGGTCACCACCTGGCCGGTGCTTTCTCCAGTTACAAAGTGTTACTCAGAGAGACTGGACAGCATGACCATAATTGAATTTCACACATGCCACAGTGTACAGGGCTAAACAGTACTGTGTGTATTTGAACACAATATCTGTAACATTTGAACCAAATCTATCCGTGGTTTAGGGGGGAAATTTGATTGTGTAATGTTAAAAACTTAAAAATAGTTCACTCCAAAACAAATAAATATGAATGAATGACTGACTGACTGAATGAGTAATTTTCATATATATATATATATATATATATATATATATATATATAAACTCATTTACATCTCAGATGGCCCGAGGATGAGGAAAAGTTCATCAAAAGTGCTTAAAAATTGTTCTCAGGATCACATCACACATACTGTAGCATCACTAGTGTTCAAGTGAGAATTGAGCCTCATCACATGATTTAACAAGTTAAGCATTAAACAAAAATATTATTATTATTATTTTTATTTTATTTTTTTGAGAAGAAAACACTCAATTCTGTCTTATTCATTAGTGTTCTTAGCTAATAGAGTGAATTGTTGTCAGATAGGAAGCTTTCAATGCAGAGCCCTGCTAGTTTGCATGTTTGCTTGAAAGGCTATCCTGTCCCTTGGCTGACATCTCATTTTGTCTGAACTGATTTATTTTGAAAGAAATGAATAAGAAAGAGCGCCTTTTGCCAGCAAGGAAGGGAGTGAAACAGCCAGAAATAAAAGCGTTCCCTTTTTATCTGAGTATTATTATGTAAATGTTTGCATATAGATCTGAGGTTTCAAGCTTATTCAAAACCAAATTTTCAGATTTTAAAATGAAACAATATAACAGTTTCAGCTTTAAACAGAGGCAGAAATATTGTACTATGATAATTGAACATCTAAAGTAAAAAATGAATTTATGTACAAAAATAGATAGATAGATAGATAGATAGATAGATAGGGTTGGATGGAAAACATCCTGATGCATAAAATTATTTACCCTCAAGCATCAGTTTAACTCGGACCTCTGTTCTTTATTATAAATAGAAATAACATATCTTCTGAATTGTTGGGTTGGATGCCTGATGTCTCTTCCTAGTGTGGCATTGTGTTGCTGTTCATATCTCTGTTGCCATAAAGCCTAATGTCAGTGTGAAAAAGGACAAACATAAAAACACAAACTGGGCCAATTATCAGTGACTATGAAATCAAACACTAATGCAAAGTGGCAGAGCCTAGGAAGAGATACGCAGGGTGTCTTCAAGCTCTGCTCCCTCCGTCAGGGCTGTAAATGTGAACCCAGAGAGGACAAATACAAGGTCTACAGTTACATAACCAGGTAAGTCTTCCTGTGTCTCTGCTGCTACTGTTTCTCAGATCTGCCGAGAGAGAGGAAGAGGAGATGGCTGTCCATCTTCATCTTTTGCCCCGGGAAGAATAAGTCCTCTGACCATAACCATGTGACATATCATGTTGCACGTCTTACAATCTACAGTACATAGCCACATCTAAACTGATGGGCAATGTTATGGATTTGCTTAGGGGCGAATGTAAATTACACATACTACCTATTGACAAAAAGGTTAAACCTAAAACAAAACCACTAACTAAACCTTTTGATTTTTTTTTGTCACTGTATGTTCTCTGCAGGTTTCCTTGCTATTTCAGTGTACTACTTCAACAAGAAGTTTGAGTGGGAAAAATTCAAACCAATTCACACCAAAATATGAAGATTTTAAAATGAAATAATCTAACCGTTTTAACGGAGCCTTATATACACGTATGCATGTGTGTATACAGTATATACATACACACACACACACACACACACACCCACATATATATATATATATATATATATATATATATATATATATATATATATATATATATATATATATATATATATATATATAAATACTATATAAGAATAATACAAACCCGATTCCAAAAAAGTTGGGACACTGTACAAATTGTGAATAAAAACAGAATGCAATGATGTGGAAGTTTCACATTTTTATATTTTATTCAGAATACAACATAGATGACATATCAAATGTTTAAACTGAGAAAATTTACCATTTTAAGGAATGTTGGAAAATGAAAGTTCTTCCCTGAAAGAGACGATGTCTGGATGGGAGCATACGTTGTTCTAGAACTTGGATATATCTTTCAGCATTGATGGTGCCTTTCCAGATGTGTAAGCTGCCCATGCCACACGCACTCACGCAACCCCATACCATCAGAGATGCAGGCTTCTAAACTGAGCGCTGATAACAACTCGGGGTGTCCTTGTCCTCTTTAGTCCGGATGACATGGCATTCCAGTTTGCCAAAAAGAACTTCAAATTTTGATTCGTCTGACCAAAGAACAGTTTTCCACTTTGCCACAGTCCATTTTAAATGAGCCTTGGCCCAGAGAAAATGCCTGCGCTTCTGGATCATGTTTAGATATGGCTTTTATTTTGACCTTTAGAGTTTAAGCCAGCAATGCCGAATGGCATGGTGGATTGTTTTCACCGACAATTTTTTCTGGAAGTATTCCTGAGCCCATGTTGTGATTTCCATTACAGTAGCATTTCTGTATGTGATGCAGTGCCGTCTAAGGGCCCGAAGATCACAGGCATCCAGTATAGTTTTCCGGCCTTTACCCTTTTGACAGAGATTGTTTCAGATTCTCTGAATCTTTGGATGATATTATGCACTGTAGATGATGATAACTTCAAACTCTTTGCAATTTTTCTCTGAGAAACTCCTTTCTGATATTGCTTCACTGTTTTTTGCCACAGCATTGGGGGAATTGGTGAGAGACACTGCCACTCTGAGAGGCTCTTTTTATACCCAATAATGTTGCCGATCAACCTAATAAGTTGCAAATTGGTCCTCCAGCTGTTCCTTATATGTACATTTAACTTTTCCGGCCTCTTATTACTACCTGTCCCAACTTTTTTGGAATGTGTAGCTCTCATGAAATCCAAAATAAGCCAATATTTTGCATGACATTTCAAAATGTCTCACTTTAAACATCTGATATATTATCTATAGTCTATTGTGAATAAAATATAATTTTATGAGATTTGTAAATTATTTACTTCCTTTTTGACTCACAATTTGTACAGTGTCCCAACTTTTTTGGAATCAGGTTTGTATATGTGTATACATATGTGTGATATATATATATATATATATATATATATATATATATATATATATATATATATATATATATATATATATATATATATATATTATTTATAATAATAATAATAATAATATAAAAAATACTTTATATAAAATAAATCAAATCAAATTTATCAATTTAAAAGTGTCTACTGAATGCTTCTTGTGTAAATAAAAATGACAAAATATGGGTGAAATAATGATCCATCATCATTCTTTGTAACAGATATATTTCTAAGAACACTCTCTTAGAACTGTTACATTGAATTACTTTTTTTTTCATAAAAAAATGTCTAAGGTTACGTATGTAACGTCTCGGTTACGTATGGTAACCCTCGTTCCCTGAAGGAGGGAACGGAGACGCCATGTCGGTGACCGACAAATATGGGATATCGCTTCGATAGACCAATCTACTTTGAGTGTAAACTAAATGAGCCAATGCACAATTATTGCATCCAGCTGCTGCTGATTACTGCGTGAGTAGAAGAAGGCAGCAGGTGCAATGCATTCAAGTTTTTCGCTGAGGAGCCGAGCGGGGGACCCGGCATCTCAGCGGCGGTACAGCAACCATGGCGAAGGGACATGGTGTCTCCGTTCCCTCCTTCAGGGAATAAGGGTTTCCTTATGTAACTGAGACTTCCCTTTCAGTCGGTCACTCTCGACACCACGTCGGTGACCGACGAATATGGGATCCCTATCAAAGCGCCATGGGTGCTGCCCATTCCAGTGCCCTGTGCGAGCCGCCTGCGCCCCTATTAGGTGTAGGACGGGGCTCAGAACAAGCAACTCCACTCACCATTGTCAAAGCACTGCCTCACTGGGTGAGATTGGATAACACTGGGAAAACGTACCCGGTCCGCTTAGAACCGGGACGCTGCGGAAGCCCCATCCTTCCGGAAGGAGGTCTCGAAAGCAAATACACATATAGCATCCATTTTGGAGTATACAGAGAAATTTGAGGTGATTAAAAACCCTCTTGGGAAAGCAGAAGTCTGCCGGGGAAACACGGGCTCTAAGGCTATACCATGGACTATACACATACGAGTACCACTTAGGTTACAAAATTGAAACCCACCCGTCCATGGTTCTCACGGATACATCATGAAGGCCTGGTGTCGGACGTTCTGCCGCGTCCAGCTGCTTAGGGTGATGGAGGATCTCAACAGGGTCTACAGTACGGACACTTTGGAGCAGTTTAAGCAAGCCGACACTAACCGGGGCCTCTCAGTGCCACTACCCGTTTGAGGTGGGAACACAGGAGGATATCGGCTTTACACGAAGGCGATGGAACCTAGCGAACGTGTTAGGGGTCGCCCAGCCAGCAGCTCTACAAATATCTGTCAGTGAGGCACCACGAGCCAGTGCCCAGGAGGATGCAACACTTCTAGTTGAGTGAGCTCGCAACCTGAACGGACAGGGCACATCCTGAGCCAGATAAGCCAGGGTTATGGCATCCACAATCCAGTGGGCCATCCTCTGCTTAGAGACGGCACTCCCCTTCTGCCGGCCTCTGTAACAGACAAAGAGCTGGTCTGAGGTCCTGAAGCTTTGTGTCTGGTCTACGTAGCACCTTAATGCTCGGACGTGATAAAGCAAAGCCAGGGCTGGGTCTGCCTCCTCCAGGGGCAGCGCTTGCAGGTTCACCACTTGGTCTTTGAAGGGTGTAGTGGGAACCTTGGGCACGTAGCCAGGCCAGGGCCTCAGGATTACCTGGGGGTCAGCCGGCCCGAACTCTAGGCACGAATCATCAAAATGCATGCAGGTCCCCCATTCTCTTGATGGAGGCCAGTGCAAGCAGGAGCAGAGTTTTCAATGAAGGAAACTTTAGCTCAACTGAATGCAAAGAAGACCCCCAGAATCGGGGAGATCAGAGGACTCGAGGCTTAGGATAGCATCCTGATCACCGCTTAGCATAAGCTTCTTCTGGCCAGAGGCCTCAACCTCAGCCTCAGCGCACCATGGAGGAAACATTTAACCAGAGGGTTTCTGCCCTTCAGGGTGGAGCGGGTCAACCCTGTGGAGAGCCAGCAGGAACTCCAGCACTGTGCCAGCCGGGCAGTTAACTGGGTCGAGCTGGCGGTCTCCACACCAAGAAGTGAAAAGCTTCCAATTCAAGGCATACAGTTTCCTGATTGGGGGAGCATTGGATTGGAGAATAGTCTTAACAACCTCGGTTGAGAGACCAGAAGCTAAGAGTTGTGCCTCTTCAGAGAACACACTTACAGCCTCTAAGCTCCATGCGGGGGTGCACCCTCCGCCTGCGAGAGGAGATTTCTCCTGACGGGAACCTCCCATGGAGTGCCGTCAAAAAGAGAAATCAGGCCCAGGAACCATACCTGGTCCGGCCAGAACGGCGCACTTTCTCCAGAACTCCCGGGAGCAGAGCAATTGGGGGAAAAATTTACAGATGAAGCCTCTGCCACGTCTGTACCATGGCGTCCAGTGCCAGTGGAGCTGGATGAGTCAGAGGAAGCCAGAGGGGACAGTGCGATGTGTCTCGATTCTCAAACAGATCCACCCGAGTCTGGCCAACCACTCCAACTCTGCTTCATCACCTCGGCGTGAAGCCGCCATTCCCCGGGTCTCAGCCCCTGCCTCAACAGGATGTATGCTTCTATATTTAGATGCCCAGGAATGTGAACTGCTCTGAGCTAGAGGAATTCGTCCTGGGCCCACACAAGGATCTAGTATGCTAGTTGTATAAATGGCATGAGTGCAGACCTCCTTGGTGGTTGATTTAAGAGACCACCGCTGTGTTGTCGGTGTGAAAACTAGCTTTTCTGGAAACCTCCCAGGAGGTAGCGAGCCGCTTAGCATCGCTACGTTTCCGGGCGATAACTGAAAAAGCGCTCGCTGGAGACCGCCGCGCCCTGGAACACCGGCAGGGTTGACAGATCGATCTCCTGAGGGCACTGAGGAGAGATGGGCCAGTGTAATGCTCTTTCCCAGAGGGGCCTGCCCTCCGTGGTCCTGAGCAGCAGAATCAGGACTCTCGTAGCTGAAGTCTCCCAAAAACGACGGTCCTCAGACCCACGTCATCTGCTAGGAAGACTAGACCAGAGCCTGATCGGGGCAGGACCCCGTGAAGTACACTTGGCAGGGGCTCCCACACCGCCATGTGACCTCCTAAGGGAACCAGTCTCGCGAGTCTGACAATGCATGCTTCACTCTCAAGCAGACGACACACGAGCTTGCGTGTGTCCCTACCTTTTTTTTTTTTTTTTTTTTTTTTTGGCAGGGAAAACACACAGCCTGAACGCTACCTGCTCAGGCCCAAATTACTCTTGATTGAAGCTTTGACAATGGAGTTTATCAGTGGACAAACGACACTAAATAAGACTCACAAACAGATTGACTGACACACACACACAGAGTGCTTGCTGAAAACAGAAGGCTGATTACCGGCTTCGCCGCTCATGCTTTTATGCTTCCTGGTCTCTGACGTCACCCGCCTATGACGTCTCGCCCTTCCATTGGACTGATTATACACATTATTCAGAGACGTCACACTGGACTCGTTGCCCATTCGTTCTCGACACAGCTGTAAATCCTGAAGAGGAAATGTATGATAGTCTTCATTTCGTTTTATTATTATTAGTATTATTAGTATTATTTTACTCAGAACAGGAAATAAAATTAAACAGGACACATTCTTATGTAGTTTACAGAAAAACCAAATAAAAAATTAAAAGCTGTTTTAAACATTTATTGTCTTGATGTTTGAAAACACCTTTTCACAGACAAATCATAACTGAAATTTTAGTCAGCATTTAGGGAAACTTGAATACTGATGACATGAAAATTAATAGACGTACAAAGCCTCATGTTGATCCCATTTGGCCTTTAAAGCCTAAGGTGGGGATTAAATATGTAATAATAAAAAAAAAGAATGTTATAAAATGTTGATTAATACTTTATGACCTTGAACCACAAAAAGTGGAGATGACTTTGAAGACATTGATCTGTACCATTTAAAATAGGGATGCTTCCATTAACTATAATAATGAAAACAGGTGCTTTATTTGTGGTATCAGGTGGCCACATAAAACACAAATTTTCATAAAAATATGAATAGAAAAAGAAAAGAAACCCGTCCAATTGATTCAAGAACAAACTGTGCTATGTTTGGCTCTATCAGACTGCTATGCTGGCAGGATATTTTGCTAGTTCTCTCTGAGAAGGCTTTAGGAAGTCACAGAGTCATGTATGGTGCCCTGGGGAAAAGAACAAAATCTGTTTGTAGAATGTCAATCTCAGACCTGATGTCTCTGTTTCCTACTCTCCTTTGCACATGCAGCATTCTATTTCTGTATGCAAGAGAACAAAACACATATGGTGGAAACAGAAAAAAATATGCCTCGCAGTAAATTTCAAAGGTGGTGAAACTCCTCAGGGTTTAACTGTGTTTCTATATTGGGAGACTGCATAGCTACCAAAGTTTGAGGCACTTTGTTGCATATGGCTCTCGATTACAGCTGATTTCAAGTGAAGGTGAGATAACGTGATGGATGTTAAACATCTGCAATCTGCCTTTCATCCATACAATGTGATATAATAGGAGGGTGGGGGGATTTATCTTGATTAATGCTGGATTAACCAGAATCAGGCTTCATCTGTTATGAGGTTTTTGAATGTCCCCATTCAAGTTAGTGTCAACAGAGTCTCATTCTCCACCTTAAAATCAACAAAAATATATAAACATTAACAGCTTGAATATAAATCCTCATACAAGAATGGCACATGGAAACTGAAACGCACACACAGACACACAAAAGAATGCAGTGGGTCGAAGATCAATAACACATTTATGCTAATGAATATGTGATAATGTAAAGTCAGCATGAAATGTTATTTACAATCTTAACTTTATTTTTTAAACTTGTCATTACATTACTTACTCACCAATGGATCCTCTGCAGTGAATGGGTGCCGTCAGAATGAGAGTCCAAAAAGCTGATAAAAACATCCCAATAGTCAACAAGTAATCCACATGGCTCCAGTCCATCAGTTAATGTCTTGTGAAGTAAAAAGCCGCAAGAAAGAAATCCATCAAGATGTTTTTAGCTTCAGACTGCAATTTCCAGCTAAAGTACTAATCTTATTTGCATAACGTTGCTTTCTCCAGTGAAAAAGTTGTCTTGTCTGAATCAGGAGACAAATATCAAGCACCATTTACAAGCAAAAACCTTTGATTTTGATGTAAGAGGACAACAGGGGATGTACTTTTTCAATTGAGGAAACTATTATTAATTTTTCTTAACCAACATTCATAAAAACACAGACTCCACATAAATTAACTGATGAACTGCAGTTGCATGGATTTCGTGTGGTTTATTATGATGCTTTTATCAGCTGTTTGGCTCTCAGTCCGACGGCACCCATTCACTGTAGAGGATTCATTGGTAAACAAATGATGTTAAATTTCTCTAAATCTGTTCTGATGAACAAATAAACTCATCCACATCAAGGATGGCCTGAGTGTGAGTACATTTTCATCAGATTTTCCTTTTCGGGTGAACTATTCCTTTAAGAAAGTTAACAGGATGTGTTTTTTTTGTTTTCATTTCCATTCTACATTTGCTATCCATTCTACATTAGCGAAACAAACCAAAACAGCTGTTTCCGCTTCTCTGCTGGCAGTCAAAAATTACTTTTAACAAGTTCATCTTGCCAGCAGTGGGACAAAAAAGACTCTTAACCAACCTCTCTTAATAACAGTGGGGATAATTAGGAGTTAAGCTTAATTTTATTGAGTCATGCGAAGCAGTGTGATTAATATTCCAAAGGCTGTTCACACACATAGACACACTGACACACACACACACACACACACACACACTTACCTACTTAACCACAATGTGAGGACGTATGACTGGAAACCCTACCTTTAGGGACACCCCTTTCTGAAGGGTCTAGAGACTAAAGAAAGACATGACTGTACTTCTGGAGAAGCTGTCATCACAAATATCACTTGATTTGATCAATAAAAGCCTTCCTTAAAGACCTGACATTTTACCTTCACTTTAGGGACATTATTTTATATGTCGCTTTTGGGGACATTAAACACAAACTCTGATCAAGTCATACTTTGAGGACCATGGTGATACACAAACTCTGGTTAAGGTATACTTTCAGGACATTGTTGAGATGGTATATATTATTTATCCTAAGAAGACAGAAGTAGAATATTACAATTCAAAGTTCCAATACTGGACAGTGAAATCAAGCTAGTGCAAAGATACAGGTGTGAGAGAGTAAACTGGGATTCTTCTTTTCAGCAAGATCACTGTAAATGGGTAGCCTACATGTTTTGTCTGATTTGTAGCTTGAGATCAAGTGCCTTTGGCTGCTCAGTTGGGGAATGACAATTAACATTCAGAAATGTTATTGACTTGACTGATTGACTATCAGAAGCAAAAGATGAACAGAATTGAGCTGAATAATAACACTATTTTCTTTAATTTCAACTGCAAAACAGCTCTACATAAGTCATTTCATGATTGTTGACATTTGCAAGTTATATTATGTGTGTGAAGCTCCTTTGAAACATCTGTATTGTATCATGCGCTATAGAAATAAAACTGACTTCACTTCATGGCAGAGAACCTTTCACTGACCGAATCTGCATCCCTCTAGTTAATTTAGCATCGACTGTAAACTAATCATTATCACAAAAACATCTTAAGGAGTTTTCCTCACCAGAGTCATCTTTGGCTACACACTGGGGTTTTAAGACATTAGGCATGTTCCTCTGTAAAGTGTAGTAATTGTCAAAAAAACTCTATACAAATAAAAATAGTGATACACACTCTCCGATTAAATGACCCTTTGAGGACTCTAGCGACACACACACACTCCGATTAAATGACCCTTTGGGGACTCTAGCGACACACACACACTCCGATTAAATGACCCTTTGGGGACTCTAGCGACACACACACACTCCGATTAAATGACTCTTTGGGGACTCTAGCGACACACACACACTCCGATTAAATGACTCTTTGGGGACTCTAGCGACACACACACACTCCGATTAAATGACTCTTTGGGGACTCTAGCGACACACACACACTCCGATTAAATGACCGTTTGGGGACTCTAGCGACACACACACACACTCCGATTAAATGACTCTTTGGGGACTCGAGTGACACACACACTCCGATTAAATGACTCTTTGGGGACTCGAGTGACACACACACTCCGATTAAATGACTCTTTGGGGACTCGAGTGACACACACACTCCGATTAAATGACTCTTTGGGGACTCAAGTGACACACACACTCCGATTAAATGACTCTTTGGGGACTCAAGTGACACACACACTCCGATTAAATGACTCTTTGGGGACTCTAGCGACACACACACACTCCGATTAAATGACTCTTTGGGGACTCTTGCGACACACACACACTCCGATTAAATGACTCTTTGGGGACTCTAGCGACACACACACTCCGATTAAATGACTCTTTGGGGACTCTAGCGACACACACACACTCCGATTAAATGACTCTTTGGGGACTCTAGCGACACACACACACACTCCGATTAAATGACTCTTTGGGGACTCGAGTGACACACACACTCCGATTAAATGACTCTTTGGGGACTCTAGCGACACACACACACACTCCGATTAAATGACTCTTTGGGGACTCGAGTGACACACACACTCCGATTAAATGACTCTTTGGGGACTCGAGTGACACACACACTCCGATTAAATGACTCTTTGGGGACTCGAGTGACACACACACTCCGATTAAATGACTCTTTGGGGACTCAAGTGACACACACACTCCGATTAAATGACTCTTTGGGGACTCAAGTGACACACACACTCCGATTAAATGACTCTTTGGGGACTCTGATTAAATGACTCTTTAATATTAACAGTCTTGGACACATTGTGTTGAAAGTGCACATTGCAGTTAATGACAGAACTTCAAAAAAAATGTTTTTAAAGAACAACAATGAAAAATCAATTAACTTGGAGGTGGGAATGATTCTCAGTCCCCAACTATCCTCTGTACTTCCTCCATCCACCCTTCTTCAAAATCTCTCTACTTCCTCCTTTACATTCTCTCCTCCCTCTTTAACTCTACTCCTCCCTCTTCACTCCTCCCTCTCTTTATCCTCTTTAACTCTACTCCTCACTCTTTACTCCTCCCTCTTTTCATCCTCTTTACATTTACTGCCTCTATTCATCCCTTATATTAGCTGTGCTGGACATGGGCTGTGGCTGGATGTAACCGATTGGTGAGAGTTGCCGTGTGCAGATGAGAGAAGCTGAAAACTGAGATGTGATGTCAGACACTTTCTGCTTCCTGTAGTGATGCTCAGGCTAAGCTTGCATACTTTACTACAGCTGAAGTGGAATAAACGCATTATTTTCCAAATACAGATAATTCAGAGACATTTTCATTCAATACATGCACTAATGTTTGTACAAGAATAAAGTTCAAAATAAGCCTAAATACCAGTGAAGTGGGGTCTATCGCAACTACATGAAAAGAGCTTTTACTGTTATAAAGAACAGATGTGATCCTTAGTGGAACTGAAGGTGTGAGAAGAAACATGAAACACACTTGATAATTGTCAAGCAGTGTACTCTGCCAATCGTGGATTAGCTGTGTCATCATCAGAGCTCGTGAGTCGCTCTAGAGAATCTGCTCTGGCTGAGTCCTCCTGCTCTCCAATCACTCTAGTTGTACTCTGTTGCCTTATGGCACAGTCACGGGCGTCGCTGTCTGAAGTCAGACACAAGTACTAACCGTCAAGAACTGCTCAAGTTAGCAGCTGATCGTTCTGTGCAGCACTGCATGAAGTCCAACAAGCCTAATGCTCTCCTCCCCTCCCTCTTTACGTCCCCTTTACATTCTCTCCTCCCTCTTTACATTCTCTCCTCCCTCTTTACGTCCCCGTTACATTCTCTCCTCCCTCTTTACGTCCCCGTTACATTCTCTCCTCCCTCTTTACGTCCCAGTTACATTCTCTCCTCCCTCTTTACGTCCCCTTAACATTCTCTCCTCCCTCTTTACATTCTCTCCTCCCTCTTTACGTCCCCTTTACATTCTCTCCTCCCTCTTTACGTCCCCTTTACATTCTGTCCCTCTTTACATTCTCTCCTCCCTCTTTACGTCCCCTTTACATTCTCTCCTCCCTCTTTACGTCCCAGTTACATTCTCTCCTCCCTCTTTACGTCCCCTTTACATTCTCTCCTCCCTCTTTACGTCCCCGTTACATTCTCTCCTCCCTCTTTACATTATCTCCTCCCTCTTTACGCCCTCTTTACATTCTCTCCTCCCTCTTTACGTCCCCTTTACATTCTCTCCTCCCTCTTTACGTCCCAGTTACATTCTCTCCTCCCTCTTTACGTCCCCTTTACATTCTCTCCTCCCTCTTTACGTCCCCTTTACATTCTCTCCTCCCTCTTTACGTCCCCTTTACATGCTCTCCTCCCTCTTTACGTCCCCTTTACATTCTCTCCTCCCTCTTTACGTCCCAGTTACATTCTCTCCTCCCTCTTTACATCCCCTTTACATTCTCTCCTCCCTCTTTACGTCCCCTTTACATTCTCTCCTCCCTCTTTACGTCCCCTTTACATGCTCTTCTACTTTACGTCCTTTAACGTCCCCCTTTACATTCTCTCTTCCCGCTTTACGTTTGTATTTAGGCTTATGTTGAACTTTATTCTTGTACAAACAGACACTGTATCAAGCAGTGCATGTATTGAATGAAAATGTCTCCGAAATATCTGTGTATTTGGAAAATAATGCATTTTTTCTACTTCAGCTGTGGTAAAGTATGCAAACAGCGCGAGCGTCTCTTAATTTTAATGTCTACACCTTTATCTTAATTTCTTTTAATTTAGCTCCATTTCTTACGAAAAGAGCATAATGTGCAAAGTGTTGAAGTGTTTGTGCCTCCCTACAAACCACCCTTTCTTTTAGGAGTCATGATCCTGTTCCGCACATAATTTTTCACACCAGTCCATGTTCGCTGCTTCAAAGCTTCTGGCTCTGCATCACTACGGGAAGCAGAAAGTGTCTGACATCACATCTCAGTTTTCAGCTTCTCTAGTCTGCACACAGCAACTCTCACCAATCGGTTACATCCAGCCATAGCCCATGTCCAGCACAGCTATTCACTCTTCCCTTTTTTATCATCTTTACATTCTCCCCTCCCTCTATGACAGAAATATCAAAAAGTTTAACATGACATTTCATCCAACTATATTGTAACTGAACAAAGAAAATTGACCCTTACTTATCCTCTACTTCTTCATTAACCTTCTTATACTCTAACTTTTCACTATATATTCTGTTTTATTCCATCCACAAAATATTTCTACACCTTTATCCTCATTTCTTTTAATTTAGCTCCATTTCCTACAAAAAGAGCATAATGTGCAAAGTGTTGAAGTGTTTGTCCCTCCCTACAAACCACCCTTTCTTTTAAGAGTCGTGATCCTGTTCCGCACATAATTTTTCACACCAGTCCATGTTCGCTGCGTAAAGCTTCTGGCTCTGCGTGAATGCATCTTTCACAGTCTTGCTTACCAGGAACTTTGCATGTCTTGATGAAACTCATCATGTGTCTCTCTACTGCTTTTACCTCACTGTCCTCCCATTTCTTTTTTGGAGCATTTGAAGAACCTATGAAATAATTAAAAAGTAAATTCTCATTACACATTCTCATTACAACTAAATCGGTGAGTAAAGAGCAAATCAAGACTGTGTTCCCAATGCATCATTTTTTTTTTTAATTTGTCTGGATATTGCTGCATGGAGCCAATTCATGTTTATTTGATTATTGTTGTTTGTGCAATGTAGAGATTTTTCTTACCTTGATCCTCCTGTGAAACAGCTTGTTCAGATTGAACAGGTTGATCAGTCTGTACTGGTGCTGGTGCTGATGTCTGAGAGAGGTCACTGGAATCCTCCTCATCACTTGACATGGAATCACCTTGGGCCTCAAGTTGCTCTTAATAATTAATTAACGAAAAATGAACACTTTATTGCTTATACCTAGTATCTGTGACATGAATATATACATTGTTTTGCAAATATGTACAGCACAGATACACACAGAGCATGTATACTCATACCATTTGGGTCGATTTCAATGTCATCAAGTTTCTTTCCTTTGTAGTCAGACAGTGTTCCTTTCTCCATGGCCATTAGGACTTTACTCATTTTTGCCAGCTGCAGTGTTCCCTCTGGTAACCGATAATACTGTCTGTGGATTCTGATATCGTGACCAAGGAAATCAGCCAGTTGGTCTGCTTCATTCTCATTAAGGTTAAGAATTTTAGACATGGTTGCTATGTGTTTCCTAAGCCTAGTTGATGACAGTGCTTCAGGGTTCTTTATGCCACATTCGCAAGCAGCTTTGTTGATGCACTCTCCTCCTCTGTAGGCAGGTGAGGATGATGAGGGCTGCACAGGCGAGGTTGAAGGTGATGTGGGTGACTTGGACTTTGGAGTGGCTACAGAAAAAAAGAGACTGGCCGCCTGGCCCACACGAAAACAAGGATAAATATCTGAAGGGCCTTAAATGTAGTCACACAATGCTGATGTTGTTAACATTAACAATTTGAGAACAAAGTATAGTTTGCACGGTTTGATGTGATATGATAATTGATAAGCGATTGTTAAATTTAAAGGTGGGGTATGTAATTCTCTTTTTTGTCCATTTTTTCAAAATCACTTGAAATCCTATTCCTAACCCACTTACAGCCACTGAGTTAGAAGCACTGAAATGAAAAGTAAGCAATTTAATCATCTGTGGAACAGGCAGGACTCGAAAAAACTCCAGCCAATCATTTCCAAAACTACCTAGAATCATTAGACAGTAACTGCATCAATCAAACGGTCGTACCATACCCCCTCCCCCATCATGTCCATGTTCTTCGAATGGGTGGAGTCAAAGGAAAGAAGGTAAGACCATAGGAGTTGTGTATTTTCAAAATCTGCCGGCCGTTTTGCAAATCACATACCCCCACCTTTCATCAGCGCGATTCACTGCAATGCTTTTTTTCCCCTTAGTTGGTCAGAACAAAAGTGGATGTTACTTGTTCAGGTGTCATTTTCCAGTGAACATTCTTCTGTTGGTCATGACTCATACTTCCAAAAAGTATAATCGGTCATTGCAAATGACAGTATCCACACCGACGCGATGTGATTGACAGCAGCACGTTCTCCTCAAAACATTGGATTCATTCGCGCTGTGCCGTGTCAAAGCACAACCCATGTAAAGTTGATAGTTCCACGAATGACTGCAATTGCAGATTTCGAACAGAAATGGCGACAAAGACGAAAAACTAGGACTGCAGCGTTAAATAATTTCTTGTTTGTTTTTTTTTAATTGTGAGTACATAAATACATTTCAAATGACACGGGTGCTTGATGAAGTCGATATGCACCTACAAATCAACTTAAACCAAACCATTCTATGGTTTGCCAGCAATAAAGATATTTTCTATTTGAACACCTGAGCACCAGCTAATAGTGGTTGACTGTGCTGCGTGTTCATTATTTTGGGGGCGGAGCAATGAAGGGAGGGGTCTGTTTGTTTGGGTGTCGATTTCAAATATTAAGTGTTTCTCAGAAATCACTTATTGCATTTTTAACTAGCTGGCAGTAAACATCAGTAGATAGTTGTTGCATGTTTAAGAAGGTTACCGTTTTATTCCTTGATGTTCTTGATTTGCCTGACTGCTTATGAGGACCATTGCTGTTTACCTTGTCCAGTTCAGGAGAGGAAACAGAAGCTGCACAATGGGGCTAGATGTCAGAAAAGAAACCAGTGAATATCAAAATATCAGAATATTTGTAAAGGACAAAAAAACTTGTTAATGTTCATTCCTCTAGCTGTCCTATACTTTATATATCATTCCACACACAACTCTATGCTGAGAGAGTCAATAATATAGAATAATGATACAGATGTTTTAAAGTGGACTTACGGATTTATGCAGGCGCAAACTGCTGGCTGGCTTTTTATCAGTGGATTCTGCTGATGCTTTATTCAAAGGCTTGAGAAATATGAGACCACAATCACATGGTAACTAATCAGAATTAGAGTAAAAAATTATCATGAATTACTGATCAATCTCTTTAGCATTTTATTGATAGTACCTTGACTCGCCATGGCCAATCTGAGTCTCCATAATTGTAAGTGATTTCCTCTCCTGGTAGAATGTCTCGTACAGCAAACAGACACAGGTGAGGTTTTCTGCTCACTTCAACGGTTCTCATTTTGCAAGTAGGATTTCTGGTCTCATCGTTTGCAAGTCTTCCCAAAGACGAGTCTTCTTTAGATGCATCCATGCTATAAAAACATAAAATGAACACTCAATACTTATAATCTTAGTATATATGCTAGACATGTACAGTTATTTTTACAAGTGGTTCTGAACCCCAGTCCTGGGAACCCACCGCTCTGCATATGCTGTATGTCTGGTGTTTTAATCCACCTGATTGAGATGAGGAGTTCATCATCAGAACATGGCTCTATGAACTCATCTGAGTGCATCAGGTGAAGGAGACCTACAGAATCTGCAGAGGAGGGACCAGAACCACTGATCTATATGATAGTGTACTGCAATGTATGGTAATGTACAGCTCTCAGATAAAAGCATCTAAAAGTTACCATGTTGTTCTCTTTAGGGAATACAGGGGGAATTTTTTTTGATGACTCAAAGAAACTACACTCCGTACTCTATGTCAGTTCATGGTGAATTTGAAGTATTAGGGTGTGTTCACATCTGGCATGTTTTTTTAGACTGTTAATGTGGTTCATCTGAATAAATGTGAAAGCTGCTATTTGAAACCTGGTGCGACCAAACAAGCGGACCGAGACGCTGAAGAGAAGGGTCTCAGTTGGCTTCCAAATGAACTCTGGTGCAGTTCAAATGAAATATGAACATAACATGGACCAGAGACATGTAAATAAAACAAAAACAGGAATATGTGACCCTAAAAAGGACAGACTGGTCAATCATAACTTAGGTTCAACGATAGAAATGCCAATCTGAACACTAAGCGTATCCGGACCAAAAGAAACGTGTGAACAGAACTACAGGCATGAACTAAGTATCTTACAGTTCCAGATATTTTAGCATACCTACTACATCAATCCAACAGTTCTGTACTCGCCACCAATTTTTGCCATGCCACTGAAAATCAAACAGGAACGTGTTCTCAGCTTCAGTGTAGTGTCCAGTTCGGTCCAGACTCTCCTGTGAACTCAGAAGTTCACCTCTGTATTAAAGAACAAAATCACCTCTGAAAAAAGCTCCAGTGGTGAAAACTCCACGCCCTGAAGAGGAGAAATACATTAGCTTCAGTTTCTTTAATGTCAAATATTATTTTGATTCTTACTAAAAGTTCTCTACCATATGATGTACATTATATGATGTAGAAGGGAAATTACTGAAGGAAAATAGTCAGCCAGGCTAATCTCAAAGCATGCTTTGCTTTTAAAATTACATACATTTTCTTACACAAACAATATGATCATGGCTATATATTGTTTAGAACAGAGTGCCGCAGTGATGATGTATTTTTACAGGCCAACCCGGTAGTTCACCTCACCTAGTTCCCTCCACAAAAACCTTATAGGATTTTAGAACCCTATAGAAAATCCATATCCTTGTGTAATATATATAATGTTTCTACATTCTTGTAATGTATGTTTGACTGATTGTGTGCCTTTATAAGTAAATCAGGTTAATGACGTCAAAAGCAAACCATATGTGTATCTGACTTTGTGTATTTCATATGTCATGTCACTTGTGATGTTAAATAAAGCCCAAGAGTATTCCAGAATACCAGTGGGAATCTTACAGACTCATATTCTCCTCTCATCCAGTATCGGATGCAGGATTTTGACTGTACCACCTCTGCATGAGATGAGAACACATTTTAAGAGTTTCTTGGGTAGAGAAAACGCTTGCTCTCTCTGGATGTGCTTAAATCCACAATAAGGACACTTTCCTGTCACACATCACACATGCTCACTTCAATAAGCCACAGAACACAGGTTAAAGGGATAGTTTACCCAAAAATGAAATTTCTGTCAGTAATTACTCACCCTCATGTTGTTCCAAACCCGTAAAACCTTCGTTCATCTTCGGAACACAAATTAAGATATTTTTGATGAAATCTGAGAGCTGGATCACTCCTCCATAGACTTCCAAGGGACTGAAACTTGTTGGCCCAGAAAAGTTATTAAAGAGATCATTAATATAGTCCAAGTGACTACAGTGGCTCAGTCTTAAGTTTATCAAGCGACGAGAATACTTTTTGTGCGCAAAAAATAAATAAAAATAATGACTTTATTCCACTATTCATTTCCTTCTCTTTGGGCCACGAGTTTTTTCACGTAGTAAAACTGTGCAGTGCGTCTGTGTTGCACGTCACATGCATCACACACATGACCAGCGTCGACCAATAGTGAGCCTACGTGGTGACGTGCAACACAGACCCACTGCGCAGTTTTACTACGTGAACTCACTCGTGGCCCAGATAGAAGGAAATGAATAGTGGAATAAAGTCATTATTTTTGTTGTTTTTTGCACACAAAAAGTATTCTCGTCGCTTGATAAACTTAAGACTGAGCCACTGTAGTCACTTGAACTATATTAACGATCTCTTTTATAACTTTTCTGGGCCAACAAGTTTCAGGCCCTTGGAAGCCTATGGAGGAGTGATCCAGCTCTCAGATTTCATCAAAAATATCTTAATTTGTGTTCCGAAGATGAACGAAGGTCTTACGGGTTTGGAACAACATAGACAAAATCTAGCTGTGTCGATTGGTTTATGCTTATGCCATTTATGATTACCTTAGTCTGCGTTTACATGACCACCAGAACTGTTGGCTTATTATGCATAATTGGGTTATGTATGTGCAAATAAACATTGACTTTGGGTTGATGGAACCAGAAGTGCAAAAATGCAACTGCTTTGTTTTACTGTACGACGTACACACCTCCGCCGACTTGAGCTTCCAAAGTTACCGGAAGTCATTCATTTTCAATGGAAGCTGGCTTCTCTCAGCTGCAAGGAGCATCAAATTCCTTGGCATGGCGTTTTGAGCGACTAGAGCATCAATCTGAAAGTTGAAGTAGCTCAACTTTATGGTAATGAGCTATGTTCAGCGGCAAGCAGCAGCAAAACACCAGCAACCAATCGGAATATAGACGTCCTTCGCGCTGGCTGATTCCGGAGAAACATACGATGTAAACTTTCGTTCCTACCAAAACATTAGTTCTATCAACACGCTATCAAACTGTGTCCAGCCTGAAGTTCCGCTGGACGTACCTCTCGTCATCGAGCTGCAGCTGCTGCACCAGCCGGTGATACTCTCTGAATTGATAACGGCCCTGGAGGGTTTCATGAACCCAAAATCTCCGAGTCCGATGTTTTCTCAAGCAGCACCAAACACAACAACTTCACGATTATCCGACAGTGATACACATTTGAGAATGAGCTCAACTTATTTGAAATATTTACGAGCGCTTGTTTTAAGCGGGAATGCAATTAATTTGCTCACGGTAACACCAATTTGACCAATTACATTAAAGTAAATATAATATTAATATAACAATAATAGCTATTCTTTTCTTCCCAAACAAATGTGACCAAAACGGTTATAATAATTCTGTCATTATAAATGGTTTCTTCAGTGTATTGCTTGTTTTTTCTGTTTATTACATTTTATGTTGTGACACTTCTCTTCTCCATGCTATGTCAGAGCGGCCAAAGCGTCAACAAGCTTCCCCGTACTTTTTGACAAGCGTCCTTGACAGGGCGGCCAGAGCTTCTTTGCAGTTCAAGTCGGCGGCGGTGTGTACGTACAGTAAGGGCTCATGCCAGCATAACTCTATTCAGGTATCTGGACTGCACAATAAAAAATATATATATTTATAAAGTACTGTTTAACTTGTGGCCTAACAACCATATGACTTGCCTTACATTAAATTCTCAGTTTTGTAGATTAACATTATTACTAGGGCTGGGCGATAAAATGATAATGATAATTATCACGATATAATTTCTCGATAAAACGATATCCAGAGTTCAATAAATGTTCGATAATGTTTATGCGCCAAAAGCGGAACCGAACTCATTTGACCCGCGCGCCACACGGACCGTTTATCCGCTCGGCTCAAAGTCCAAACGGCAGCGCAGCATGACTCGCGAGCTCACTAGAGCAGATGAGTTTACTCTGATCGGTCTCTGTCATCAGATCCAGTGAGAAGCGCTTGACTTCAGCCAAGAACACACGTTTCAGTGATTTAAACCAGTTTAAAGGCCGATTAAACCGCGCTGACAAACAGGAGAAACACTGTGGTCAGTCAGAAGGCTTCTTTGTCTACAAATTCCCACCATTTACTACGGATTTACTGTAACGTTAGCCTAATAATATTAACTGCACCATGAAATGTGGGATATACAGTATTGTTCAAAATAATAGCAGTACAATGTGACTAACCAGAATAATCAAGGTTTTTTGTATATTTTTTTATTGCTACGTGGCAAACAAGTTACCAGTAGGTTCAGTAGATTCTCAGAAAACAAATGAGACCCAGCATTCATGATATGCACGCTCTTAAGGCTGTGCAATTGGGCAATTAGTTGAATTAGTTGAAAGGGGTGTGTTCAAAAAAATAGCAGTGTGGCATTCAATCACTGAGGTCATCAATTTTGTGAAGAAACAGGTGTGAATCAGGTGGCCCCTATTTAAGGATGAAGCCAACACTTGTTGAACATGCATTTGAAAGCTGAGGAAAATGGGTCGTTCAAGACATTGTTCAGAAGAACAGCGTACTTTGATTAAAAAGTTGATTAGAGAGGGGAAAACCTATAAAGAAGTGCAAAAAATGATAGGCTGTTCAGCTAAAATGATCTCCAATGCCTTAAAATGGAGAGCAAAACCAGAGAGACGTGGAAGAAAACGGAAGACAACCATCAAAATGGATAGAAGAATAACCAGAATGGCAAAGGCTCAGCCAATGATCACCTCCAGGAAGATCAAAGACAGTCTGGAGTTACCTGTAAGTACTGTGACAGTTAGAAGACGTCTGTGTGAAGCTAATCTATTTTCAAGAATCCCCCGCAAAGTCCCTCTGTTAAAAAAAAGGCATGTGCAGAAGAGGTTACAATTTGCCAAAGAACACATCAACTGGCCTAAAGAGAAATGGAGGAACATTTTGTGGACTGATGAGAGTAAAATTGTTCTTTTTGGGTCCAAGGGCCACAGGCAGTTTGTGAGACGACCCCCAAACTCTGAATTCAAGCCACAGTACACAGTGAAGACAGTGAAGCATGGAGGTGCCAGCATCATGATATGGGCATGTTTCTCCTACTATGGTGTTGGGCCTATTTATCGCATACCAGGGATCATGGATCAGTTTGCATATGTTAAAATACTTGAAGAGGTCATGTTGCCCTATGCTGAAGAGGACATGCCCTTGAAATGGTTGTTTCAACAAGACAATGACCCAAAACACACTAGTAAACGGGCAAAGTCTTGGTTCCAAACCAACAAAATTAATGTTATGGAGTGGCCAGCCCAATCTCCAGACCTTAATCCAATTGAGAACTTGTGGGGTGATATCAAAAATGCTGTTTCTGAAGCAAAACCAAGAAATGTGAATGAATTGTGGAATGTTGTTAAAGAATCATGGAGTGGAATAACAGCTGAGAGGTGCCACAAGTTGGTTGACTCCTTGCCACACAGATGTCAAGCAGTTTTAAAAAACTGTGGTCATACAACTAAATATTAGTTTAGTGATTCACAGGATTGCTAAATCCCAGAAAAAAAAAATGTTTGTACAAAATAGTTTTGAGTTTGTACAGTCAAAGGTAGACACTGCTATTTTTTTGAACACACCCCTTTCAACTAATTGCCCAATTGCACAGCCTTAAGAGCGTGCATATCATGAATGCTGGGTCTTGTTTGTTTTCTGACAATCTACTGAACCTACTGGTAACTTGTTTGCCACGTAGCAATAAAAAATATACTAAAAACCTTGATTATTCTGGTTAGTCACATTGTACTGCTATTATTTTGAACAATACTGTACATATTGGATTGTTTTATTTTATTACAGTTGTTTTCAGTCGCAAACAAGCATTTGTCCAAGCAGTTGTCATATTTTCAAAACTCTAAACACAATTAGCACAGCATCTGTCTATTGTGGCCATACCATTCACACATTTCATGTCGTTTTTACACAATATGGAGTCATTGAACACATTTCCACAATGCTTACATTTTCTGAACAGACAAGCTATACCTCCCAACAAAATTATGGATCGTTTTTGTAGTATTTACAAATGTTAACACACAACATCCCACAATAGCAAAAACAATGTTCCAAACCTTAGATACAGTACAAAAAAATCTGCTTCTGCAATGATATCAGTTCAAAAACAATTTATCTTAGCTGATTTATGTTGTGTAAATTGGGCCAACCACAGCTGATTCCAATCTGGCTTAGACTCAATTGCAGGGGTTATTTTTTTTATTACACTGACACTTATACAATACAGTAAAAGGAGGACTTTGAAGAGTAATATTTTTGGAAACAGAAACAGAAAAAGACAAACACTAATGTATGGACGAGGAAGAGTAAGAGCAAGGGCCCAGTGAGAGGAGCAGGAGCAGTGAACAGTGAGAAGAGCAGGAGCAGTGAGAGATGCAGTGAGAGGAGCAGTGAGAGAAGCAGTGAGAGAAGCAGTGAGAGAAGCAGTGAGAGAAGCAGGAGCAGTGAGAGATGCAGTGAGGGGAGCAGGAGCAGTGAGAGGAGCGGGAGCAGGAGCAGTGAGAGGAGCAGTGAGAGGAGCAGTGAGAGATGCAGTGAGAGATGCAGTGAGAGGAGCAGTGAGAGAAGCAGGAGCAGTGAGAGATGCAGTGAGGGGAGCAGGAGCAGTGAGAGATGCAGTGAGAGATGCAGTGAGAGGAGCAGTGAGAGAAGCAGGAGCAGTGAGAGATGCAGTGAGAGAAGCAGGAGCAGTGAGAGATGCAGTGAGGGGAGCAGGAGCAGTGAGAGATGCAGTGAGAGATGCAGTGAGAGGAGCAGTGAGAGAAGCAGGAGCAGTGAGAGATGCAGTGAGAGGAGCAGTGAGAGATGCAGTGAGAGGAGCAGGAGCAGTCAGAGATGCAGTGAGAGGAGCAGTGAGAGATGCAGTGAGAGGAGCAGTGAGAGATGCAGTGAGAGGAGCAGTGAGAGGAGCGGGAGCAGTGAACAGTGAGAGGAGCAGTGAGAGGAGCAGTGAGAGATGCAGTGAGAGGAGCAGGAGCAGTCATAGATGCAGTGAGAGGAGCAGTGAGAGATGCAGTGAGAGGAGCAGTGAGAGGAGCGGGAGCAGTGAACAGTGAGAGGAGCAGTGAGAGGAGCAGTGAGAGATGCAGTGAGAGATGCAGTGAGAGGAGCAGTGAGAGATGCAGTGAGAGATGCAGTGAGAGATGCAGTGAGAGATGCATTGAGAGATTGTTTTTATTTTAAACCCCCCCCCCCCTTTTTTTATTCTGGGCTTTTTTCTGTTGTTGTTTTTTTGTTCAGAATGCTCTTATGTGTTTCATGGATATTTTGTTCACTGTAAGCAATACTGTCAAACCTTTTCTGTTCTATCATACCGTGTTTCTACTGTACCTCCTGCAGTAAACTGTAAAGGAAAAATAGCTTTTTACTGGAATGCTTTTGAATGTGAACATTACTGTACATTTGGACATACAGTTCCTAACCAAGAAATTTAGTGTAAAACAGTGAATTGCATGTTTTGCATGCAAATACCTGTAAAACTGAGACTGAAAAGTCTATGCAGTTTTTGTAATGTCAACAATAGCCAATATTCTGAAACCTGGTGTACTTTGATTGACTGCATGTACCTTTTGAGGTGAAAACAAGTGTTATTCTTTGACAGAATAATTTAATTTTGAGTCAGATTTCCAGTGTTTTGGTAAAGTTGGTGTGTGCAGAGAAAGATGTGTTCTATTTTGAAATGAAGATTTAGTATAAATTTAACAAAATGTGTTTTTGAGAAAAAAATTATCCATTTGGCTAATTGTGTTTTGTAGGTGTTAGTCTGTGATAAGAGTTTAGAAAAAGTATCTGAAGTATGGTTAAGCCCTTGTTAGCGATTGAAAAAAACTGTAATGTAGACAATGTATTAAAGGATTAATAAAATAGTTACAGTATTTGGTTTTGTGGTTATCATGATCTAAATGCATGATACTGGATGACCAATGGTTAATTTTAATAAAACTCAAACAGTCAGAATATTACATTTTACCAAATAAAATTGAGGTCGTTTTAAAAGATGTTACTGTTTTTGTTAATGAACATAAATTTTAGATAGTAAATCTGCTCCTAACTGAATCTAATACTGCTGCAAATCATTGTCAAATATGCATTTTGAGACAAAATATATCTAATATTAATATTGCTGCCTGCACTGTAAACTGTGCTGAAGATCCGTGCCATCAAAGTCAGGCAACACAAACCTGTTTCAAGACTTGAAACAATATCCCCCATTAGCACATCCAGGAACTAAGAAATACATTTTCCAATAAATATATTTATTTTGTTAAGGAAAAATAACAAATGTTTGAATGTTCTACCTCAGATTTGTGAAATGTTCACCTGTTTGGCAAGTGTTTGTCATGATATGTTCTGACAATAAAGAGTAGTTTAAAACCACAATTAATGCTCTGGTTTCTACAACTTTCACTTAGGAGCAAATATCTGCCTTTAAACTTGAAAGAAATAAAGATTTGACATTTATTGTGATAATTATCGATATCGACTAATATAAAACAATTATCGTGCTAACTTTTTTGCCATATCCCCCAGCCCTAGTTATTAGTTACTAAACTGCTTAGTCATTTATACTTGCCTTTATATTTGCTGATGAACTGCTCTCGAAGCCCAGGCTTGTCAGTTTTACAGGTAATGTGATGATGCTCAGCGTCCTGCAGAGGTTTCCTACGTCTTTTATTTCCCAGCATGGCGACTTTCTTTCTTGAAATGACTGGAAAAAATAAATACAAATAAATATAAGGTGAATGAAATAAACAAGCATATTTCAAAAAATCCTGTTGATCTTACTGGAATTGTTCACCAAAAACACACATAATTAACATACTAACCCTCATATCCAAACCGGTGTTGTGTTTTTCTGTGGAACAAATCTTTATATTATATATATTTTTTTTTTAAATGGAAATGTCATTAATGCCAAAAACCATTGGTTCTTGTGTGTCTTGTAACCACAATTGATGTCAATCTATATTTGATTTAAGAGCTAAAGTATATGGGAGATTTTCAGTCAATAACCAGCTAGATTTATATGGACTATTTTTAATGTGCTTTTTGTCTGCTTTGGAGCTTGAAACAAAATACAAATATTATAAAGTATCAATTCATGGTCATTGTGCAAAAAAATCTCAGTGAAGATAAATTATTAAAATAAAACATTCCACTAAAAAACCAATTCGGGCGCAAATAATGTAATAATGTATTACATAAAATATAATATATAAAATAATGATATTAAAAAATGAGAATGAATTATTTCAAATTACTGTTGATATTTTACAACACTTTTGAGAAAAACAATGATTTAGTAAACTACCACTGACTCGGTTGTCTTGATTACTTTGTAGAACCTAAAGTACTATTATATGAAAAATAACAAAATTATATTTAATAGTCAATTTTATATATACAATTTGTTTTCATTATTGCAACAAATCATCAAATGACACAGGCTTAGAAGCAAACTCAAATACAATCGAGAAGTAAATAAAACCCTATTACAAAAAAAATAATTAAACCACTAAAATAAACATACATCGTACTATATTTCATATTACACAATGTATTTAGTTATCATGCATTTTCAGGACAAGTCTTGATCTCACCTTTCCTCCTGGTGGGTTGTTTGTCGTCTGTTTCGCGCGTTCCATCGTCACGTGTCTGCATTTCCCGGGAAAACACCACCGTCGCTGACTTGCGTAAATTACGTAGTTACGTATTTGGATTTCACGTTGAAATTGTGACTACATTTATTTGGCCTAATAGAAAATTATCTGGTGGCAATGATATTTGTTTTAACCACAGTACTGTTTCTTCAAACTTAAAAAAAAATGTGATGAAGTTAGTCTTTCTAGTGGACAGAGCACATGATCACTTTTTAACCGAGCACCCACCTCAAACTACGAACCAGTGCGCATGTCCGTACAAGCACTGGTTTAAAAGAGCAAAAAGTACCCGGTGTGCACTTATTTTTATAAAATAACACCACATCATAAAGTTTTTAAGAGAATTACAAATAAGAATATTCAAAACGTGCAGGTCTGCTGTAAACTAGAGCTCACAAGACTTTTGTTAGTTCATTCATTCATCTCATCTGCAGCGAGTCAGTCAGAGACAGTGCTGTGGGGGAAGGGCGCGCGCGCGATCAGAGAGTGCTGTGGGGGAAGGGCGCGCGCGCGATCAGAGAGTGTTGTGGGGGAAGGGCGGCTGATCACAGTATGAGCAGCAGAAGCAGATCTCAGCTAGGGCTAGGGCTAGGGCTATAGTTGAAAATCAAAGTAAGAACTAATAAATCTGTAAACAAACATTTAAACGTGCCAGCTTAATTCATGATTCTTTTAAACACTTTTGTTCTTTTGTATGACTATAACTGCTCTCTCTCTCTCTCAAATACAGATAATTCAGAGACATTTTCATTCAATACATGCACTAATGTTTGTACAAGAATAAAGTTCAAAATAAGCCTAAATACCAGTGAAGTGGGGTCTATCGCAACTACATGAAAAGAGCTTTTACTGTTATAAAGAACAGATGTGATCCTTAGTGGAACTGAAGGTGTGAGAAGAAACATGAAACACACTTGATAATTGTCAAGCAGTGTACTCTGCCAATCGTGGATTAGCTGTGTCATCATCAGAGCTCGTGAGTCGCTCTAGAGAATCTGCTCTGGCTGAGTCCTCCTGCTCTCCAATCACTCTAGTTGTACTCTGTTGCCTTATGGCACAGTCACGGGCGTCGCTGTCTGAAGTCAGACACAAGTACTAACCGTCAAGAACTGCTCAAGTTAGCAGCTGATCGTTCTGTGCAGCACTGCATGAAGTCCAACAAGCCTAATGCTCTCCTCCCCTCCCTCTTTACGTCCCCTTTACATTCTCTCCTCCCTCTTTACATTCTCTCCTCCCTCTTTACGTCCCCGTTACATTCTCTCCTCCCTCTTTACGTCCCCTTTACATTCTCTCCTCCCTCTTTACAGTCTCTCCTCCCTCTTTACGTCCATGTTACATTCTCTCCTCCCTCTTTACATTCTCTCCTCCCTCTTTACGTCCCCTTTACATTCTCTCCTCCCTCTTTACATTCTCTCCTCCCTCTTTACATTCTCTCCTCCCTTTACATTCTCTCCTCCCTCTTTACGTCCCCTTTACATTCTCTCCTCCCTCTTTACATTCTCTCCTCCCTCTTTACGTCCCCTTTACATTCTCTCCTCCCTCTTTACATTCTCTCCTCCCTCTTTACGTCCCCGTTACATTCTCTCCTCCCTCTTTACATTCTCTCCTCCCTCTTTACGTCCCCTTTACATTCTCTCCTCCCTCTTTACGTCCCCGTTACATTCTCTCCTCCCTCTTTACATTATCTCCTCCCTCTTTACGTCCCCTTTACATTCTCTCCTCCCTCTTTACATTCTCTCCTCCCTCTTAACGTCCCCTTTACATTCTCTCCTCCCTCTTTACGTCCCTGTTACATTCTCTCCTCCCTCTTTACATACCCGTTACATTCTCTCCTCCATCTTTACGTCCCCTTTACATTATCTCCTCCCTCTTTATGTCCGTTACAATCTCTCCTCCCTCTTTACATACTCTCCTCCCTCTTTACGTCCCCTTTACATTATCTCCTCCCTCTTTATGTCCGTTACAATCTCTCCTCCCTCTTTACATTCTCTCCTCCCTCTTTACGTCCCCTTTACATTCTCTCCTCCCTCTTTACATTCTCTCCTCCCTCTTAACGTCCTCTTTACATTCTCTCCTCCCTCTTTACATCCCCGTTACATTCTCTCCTCCCTCTTTACGTCCCAGTTACATTCTCTCCTCCCTCTTTACGTCCCCTTAACATTCTCTCCTCCCTCTTTACATTCTCTCCTCCCTCTTTACGTCCCCTTTACATTCTCTCCTCCCTCTTTACGTCCCCTTTACATTCTGTCCCTCTTTACATTCTCTCCTCCCTCTTTACGTCCCCTTTACATTCTCTCCTCCCTCTTTACGTCCCAGTTACATTCTCTCCTCCCTCTTTACGTCCCCTTTACATTCTCTCCTCCCTCTTTACGTCCCCGTTACATTCTCTCCTCCCTCTTTACATTATCTCCTCCCTCTTTACGCCCTCTTTACATTCTCTCCTCCCTCTTTACGTCCCCTTTACATTCTCTCCTCCCTCTTTACGTCCCAGTTACATTCTCTCCTCCCTCTTTACGTCCCCTTTACATTCTCTCCTCCCTCTTTACGTCCCCTTTACATTCTCTCCTCCCTCTTTACGTCCCCTTTACATGCTCTCCTCCCTCTTTACGTCCCCTTTACATTCTCTCCTCCCTCTTTACGTCCCAGTTACATTCTCTCCTCCCTCTTTACATCCCCTTTACATTCTCTCCTCCCTCTTTACGTCCCCTTTACATTCTCTCCTCCCTCTTTACGTCCCCTTTACATGCTCTTCTACTTTACGTCCTTTAACGTCCCCCTTTACATTCTCTCTTCCCGCTTTACGTTTGTATTTAGGCTTATGTTGAACTTTATTCTTGTACAAACAGACACTGTATCAAGCAGTGCATGTATTGAATGAAAATGTCTCCGAAATATCTGTGTATTTGGAAAATAATGCATTTTTTCTACTTCAGCTGTGGTAAAGTATGCAAACAGCGCGAGCGTCTCTTAATTTTAATGTCTACACCTTTATCTTAATTTCTTTTAATTTAGCTCCATTTCTTACGAAAAGAGCATAATGTGCAAAGTGTTGAAGTGTTTGTGCCTCCCTACAAACCACCCTTTCTTTTAGGAGTCATGATCCTGTTCCGCACATAATTTTTCACACCAGTCCATGTTCGCTGCTTCAAAGCTTCTGGCTCTGCATCACTACGGGAAGCAGAAAGTGTCTGACATCACATCTCAGTTTTCAGCTTCTCTAGTCTGCACACAGCAACTCTCACCAATCGGTTACATCCAGCCATAGCCCATGTCCAGCACAGCTATTCACTCTTCCCTTTTTTATCATCTTTACATTCTCCCCTCCCTCTATGACAGAAATATCAAAAAGTTTAACATGACATTTCATCCAACTATATTGTAACTGAACAAAGAAAATTGACCCTTACTTATCCTCTACTTCTTCATTAACCTTCTTATACTCTAACTTTTCACTATATATTCTGTTTTATTCCATCCACAAAATATTTCTACACCTTTATCCTCATTTCTTTTAATTTAGCTCCATTTCCTACAAAAAGAGCATAATGTGCAAAGTGTTGAAGTGTTTGTCCCTCCCTACAAACCACCCTTTCTTTTAAGAGTCGTGATCCTGTTCCGCACATAATTTTTCACACCAGTCCATGTTCGCTGCGTAAAGCTTCTGGCTCTGCGTGAATGCATCTTTCACAGTCTTGCTTACCAGGAACTTTGCATGTCTTGATGAAACTCATCATGTGTCTCTCTACTGCTTTTACCTCACTGTCCTCCCATTTCTTTTTTGGAGCATTTGAAGAACCTATGAAATAATTAAAAAGTAAATTCTCATTACACATTCTCATTACAACTAAATCGGTGAGTAAAGAGCAAATCAAGACTGTGTTCCCAATGCATCATTTTTTTTTTTAATTTGTCTGGATATTGCTGCATGGAGCCAATTCATGTTTATTTGATTATTGTTGTTTGTGCAATGTAGAGATTTTTCTTACCTTGATCCTCCTGTGAAACAGCTTGTTCAGATTGAACAGGTTGATCAGTCTGTACTGGTGCTGGTGCTGATGTCTGAGAGAGGTCACTGGAATCCTCCTCATCACTTGACATGGAATCACCTTGGGCCTCAAGTTGCTCTTAATAATTAATTAACGAAAAATGAACACTTTATTGCTTATACCTAGTATCTGTGACATGAATATATACATTGTTTTGCAAATATGTACAGCACAGATACACACAGAGCATGTATACTCATACCATTTGGGTCGATTTCAATGTCATCAAGTTTCTTTCCTTTGTAGTCAGACAGTGTTCCTTTCTCCATGGCCATTAGGACTTTACTCATTTTTGCCAGCTGCAGTGTTCCCTCTGGTAACCGATAATACTGTCTGTGGATTCTGATATCGTGACCAAGGAAATCAGCCAGTTGGTCTGCTTCATTCTCATTAAGGTTAAGAATTTTAGACATGGTTGCTATGTGTTTCCTAAGCCTAGTTGATGACAGTGCTTCAGGGTTCTTTATGCCACATTCGCAAGCAGCTTTGTTGATGCACTCTCCTCCTCTGTAGGCAGGTGAGGATGATGAGGGCTGCACAGGCGAGGTTGAAGGTGATGTGGGTGACTTGGACTTTGGAGTGGCTACAGAAAAAAAGAGACTGGCCGCCTGGCCCACACGAAAACAAGGATAAATATCTGAAGGGCCTTAAATGTAGTCACACAATGCTGATGTTGTTAACATTAACAATTTGAGAACAAAGTATAGTTTGCACGGTTTGATGTGATATGATAATTGATAAGCGATTGTTAAATTTAAAGGTGGGGTATGTAATTCTCTTTTTTGTCCATTTTTTCAAAATCACTTGAAATCCTATTCCTAACCCACTTACAGCCACTGAGTTAGAAGCACTGAAATGAAAAGTAAGCAATTTAATCATCTGTGGAACAGGCAGGACTCGAAAAAACTCCAGCCAATCATTTCCAAAACTACCTAGAATCATTAGACAGTAACTGCATCAATCAAACGGTCGTACCATACCCCCTCCCCCATCATGTCCATGTTCTTCGAATGGGTGGAGTCAAAGGAAAGAAGGTAAGACCATAGGAGTTGTGTATTTTCAAAATCTGCCGGCCGTTTTGCAAATCACATACCCCCACCTTTCATCAGCGCGATTCACTGCAATGCTTTTTTTCCCCTTAGTTGGTCAGAACAAAAGTGGATGTTACTTGTTCAGGTGTCATTTTCCAGTGAACATTCTTCTGTTGGTCATGACTCATACTTCCAAAAAGTATAATCGGTCATTGCAAATGACAGTATCCACACCGACGCGATGTGATTGACAGCAGCACGTTCTCCTCAAAACATTGGATTCATTCGCGCTGTGCCGTGTCAAAGCACAACCCATGTAAAGTTGATAGTTCCACGAATGACTGCAATTGCAGATTTCGAACAGAAATGGCGACAAAGACGAAAAACTAGGACTGCAGCGTTAAATAATTTCTTGTTTGTTTTTTTTTAATTGTGAGTACATAAATACATTTCAAATGACACGGGTGCTTGATGAAGTCGATATGCACCTACAAATCAACTTAAACCAAACCATTCTATGGTTTGCCAGCAATAAAGATATTTTCTATTTGAACACCTGAGCACCAGCTAATAGTGGTTGACTGTGCTGCGTGTTCATTATTTTGGGGGCGGAGCAATGAAGGGAGGGGTCTGTTTGTTTGGGTGTCGATTTCAAATATTAAGTGTTTCTCAGAAATCACTTATTGCATTTTTAACTAGCTGGCAGTAAACATCAGTAGATAGTTGTTGCATGTTTAAGAAGGTTACCGTTTTATTCCTTGATGTTCTTGATTTGCCTGACTGCTTATGAGGACCATTGCTGTTTACCTTGTCCAGTTCAGGAGAGGAAACAGAAGCTGCACAATGGGGCTAGATGTCAGAAAAGAAACCAGTGAATATCAAAATATCAGAATATTTGTAAAGGACAAAAAAACTTGTTAATGTTCATTCCTCTAGCTGTCCTATACTTTATATATCATTCCACACACAACTCTATGCTGAGAGAGTCAATAATATAGAATAATGATACAGATGTTTTAAAGTGGACTTACGGATTTATGCAGGCGCAAACTGCTGGCTGGCTTTTTATCAGTGGATTCTGCTGATGCTTTATTCAAAGGCTTGAGAAATATGAGACCACAATCACATGGTAACTAATCAGAATTAGAGTAAAAAATTATCATGAATTACTGATCAATCTCTTTAGCATTTTATTGATAGTACCTTGACTCGCCATGGCCAATCTGAGTCTCCATAATTGTAAGTGATTTCCTCTCCTGGTAGAATGTCTCGTACAGCAAACAGACACAGGTGAGGTTTTCTGCTCACTTCAACGGTTCTCATTTTGCAAGTAGGATTTCTGGTCTCATCGTTTGCAAGTCTTCCCAAAGACGAGTCTTCTTTAGATGCATCCATGCTATAAAAACATAAAATGAACACTCAATACTTATAATCTTAGTATATATGCTAGACATGTACAGTTATTTTTACAAGTGGTTCTGAACCCCAGTCCTGGGAACCCACCGCTCTGCATATGCTGTATGTCTGGTGTTTTAATCCACCTGATTGAGATGAGGAGTTCATCATCAGAACATGGCTCTATGAACTCATCTGAGTGCATCAGGTGAAGGAGACCTACAGAATCTGCAGAGGAGGGACCAGAACCACTGATCTATATGATAGTGTACTGCAATGTATGGTAATGTACAGCTCTCAGATAAAAGCATCTAAAAGTTACCATGTTGTTCTCTTTAGGGAATACAGGGGGAATTTTTTTTGATGACTCAAAGAAACTACACTCCGTACTCTATGTCAGTTCATGGTGAATTTGAAGTATTAGGGTGTGTTCACATCTGGCATGTTTTTTTAGACTGTTAATGTGGTTCATCTGAATAAATGTGAAAGCTGCTATTTGAAACCTGGTGCGACCAAACAAGCGGACCGAGACGCTGAAGAGAAGGGTCTCAGTTGGCTTCCAAATGAACTCTGGTGCAGTTCAAATGAAATATGAACATAACATGGACCAGAGACATGTAAATAAAACAAAAACAGGAATATGTGACCCTAAAAAGGACAGACTGGTCAATCATAACTTAGGTTCAACGATAGAAATGCCAATCTGAACACTAAGCGTATCCGGACCAAAAGAAACGTGTGAACAGAACTACAGGCATGAACTAAGTATCTTACAGTTCCAGATATTTTAGCATACCTACTACATCAATCCAACAGTTCTGTACTCGCCACCAATTTTTGCCATGCCACTGAAAATCAAACAGGAACGTGTTCTCAGCTTCAGTGTAGTGTCCAGTTCGGTCCAGACTCTCCTGTGAACTCAGAAGTTCACCTCTGTATTAAAGAACAAAATCACCTCTGAAAAAAGCTCCAGTGGTGAAAACTCCACGCCCTGAAGAGGAGAAATACATTAGCTTCAGTTTCTTTAATGTCAAATATTATTTTGATTCTTACTAAAAGTTCTCTACCATATGATGTACATTATATGATGTAGAAGGGAAATTACTGAAGGAAAATAGTCAGCCAGGCTAATCTCAAAGCATGCTTTGCTTTTAAAATTACATACATTTTCTTACACAAACAATATGATCATGGCTATATATTGTTTAGAACAGAGTGCCGCAGTGATGATGTATTTTTACAGGCCAACCCGGTAGTTCACCTCACCTAGTTCCCTCCACAAAAACCTTATAGGATTTTAGAACCCTATAGAAAATCCATATCCTTGTGTAATATATATAATGTTTCTACATTCTTGTAATGTATGTTTGACTGATTGTGTGCCTTTATAAGTAAATCAGGTTAATGACGTCAAAAGCAAACCATATGTGTATCTGACTTTGTGTATTTCATATGTCATGTCACTTGTGATGTTAAATAAAGCCCAAGAGTATTCCAGAATACCAGTGGGAATCTTACAGACTCATATTCTCCTCTCATCCAGTATCGGATGCAGGATTTTGACTGTACCACCTCTGCATGAGATGAGAACACATTTTAAGAGTTTCTTGGGTAGAGAAAACGCTTGCTCTCTCTGGATGTGCTTAAATCCACAATAAGGACACTTTCCTGTCACACATCACACATGCTCACTTCAATAAGCCACAGAACACAGGTTAAAGGGATAGTTTACCCAAAAATGAAATTTCTGTCAGTAATTACTCACCCTCATGTTGTTCCAAACCCGTAAAACCTTCGTTCATCTTCGGAACACAAATTAAGATATTTTTGATGAAATCTGAGAGCTGGATCACTCCTCCATAGACTTCCAAGGGACTGAAACTTGTTGGCCCAGAAAAGTTATTAAAGAGATCATTAATATAGTCCAAGTGACTACAGTGGCTCAGTCTTAAGTTTATCAAGCGACGAGAATACTTTTTGTGCGCAAAAAATAAATAAAAATAATGACTTTATTCCACTATTCATTTCCTTCTCTTTGGGCCACGAGTTTTTTCACGTAGTAAAACTGTGCAGTGCGTCTGTGTTGCACGTCACATGCATCACACACATGACCAGCGTCGACCAATAGTGAGCCTACGTGGTGACGTGCAACACAGACCCACTGCGCAGTTTTACTACGTGAACTCACTCGTGGCCCAGATAGAAGGAAATGAATAGTGGAATAAAGTCATTATTTTTGTTGTTTTTTGCACACAAAAAGTATTCTCGTCGCTTGATAAACTTAAGACTGAGCCACTGTAGTCACTTGAACTATATTAACGATCTCTTTTATAACTTTTCTGGGCCAACAAGTTTCAGGCCCTTGGAAGCCTATGGAGGAGTGATCCAGCTCTCAGATTTCATCAAAAATATCTTAATTTGTGTTCCGAAGATGAACGAAGGTCTTACGGGTTTGGAACAACATAGACAAAATCTAGCTGTGTCGATTGGTTTATGCTTATGCCATTTATGATTACCTTAGTCTGCGTTTACATGACCACCAGAACTGTTGGCTTATTATGCATAATTGGGTTATGTATGTGCAAATAAACATTGACTTTGGGTTGATGGAACCAGAAGTGCAAAAATGCAACTGCTTTGTTTTACTGTACGACGTACACACCTCCGCCGACTTGAGCTTCCAAAGTTACCGGAAGTCATTCATTTTCAATGGAAGCTGGCTTCTCTCAGCTGCAAGGAGCATCAAATTCCTTGGCATGGCGTTTTGAGCGACTAGAGCATCAATCTGAAAGTTGAAGTAGCTCAACTTTATGGTAATGAGCTATGTTCAGCGGCAAGCAGCAGCAAAACACCAGCAACCAATCGGAATATAGACGTCCTTCGCGCTGGCTGATTCCGGAGAAACATACGATGTAAACTTTCGTTCCTACCAAAACATTAGTTCTATCAACACGCTATCAAACTGTGTCCAGCCTGAAGTTCCGCTGGACGTACCTCTCGTCATCGAGCTGCAGCTGCTGCACCAGCCGGTGATACTCTCTGAATTGATAACGGCCCTGGAGGGTTTCATGAACCCAAAATCTCCGAGTCCGATGTTTTCTCAAGCAGCACCAAACACAACAACTTCACGATTATCCGACAGTGATACACATTTGAGAATGAGCTCAACTTATTTGAAATATTTACGAGCGCTTGTTTTAAGCGGGAATGCAATTAATTTGCTCACGGTAACACCAATTTGACCAATTACATTAAAGTAAATATAATATTAATATAACAATAATAGCTATTCTTTTCTTCCCAAACAAATGTGACCAAAACGGTTATAATAATTCTGTCATTATAAATGGTTTCTTCAGTGTATTGCTTGTTTTTTCTGTTTATTACATTTTATGTTGTGACACTTCTCTTCTCCATGCTATGTCAGAGCGGCCAAAGCGTCAACAAGCTTCCCCGTACTTTTTGACAAGCGTCCTTGACAGGGCGGCCAGAGCTTCTTTGCAGTTCAAGTCGGCGGCGGTGTGTACGTACAGTAAGGGCTCATGCCAGCATAACTCTATTCAGGTATCTGGACTGCACAATAAAAAATATATATATTTATAAAGTACTGTTTAACTTGTGGCCTAACAACCATATGACTTGCCTTACATTAAATTCTCAGTTTTGTAGATTAACATTATTACTAGGGCTGGGCGATAAAATGATAATGATAATTATCACGATATAATTTCTCGATAAAACGATATCCAGAGTTCAATAAATGTTCGATAATGTTTATGCGCCAAAAGCGGAACCGAACTCATTTGACCCGCGCGCCACACGGACCGTTTATCCGCTCGGCTCAAAGTCCAAACGGCAGCGCAGCATGACTCGCGAGCTCACTAGAGCAGATGAGTTTACTCTGATCGGTCTCTGTCATCAGATCCAGTGAGAAGCGCTTGACTTCAGCCAAGAACACACGTTTCAGTGATTTAAACCAGTTTAAAGGCCGATTAAACCGCGCTGACAAACAGGAGAAACACTGTGGTCAGTCAGAAGGCTTCTTTGTCTACAAATTCCCACCATTTACTACGGATTTACTGTAACGTTAGCCTAATAATATTAACTGCACCATGAAATGTGGGATATACAGTATTGTTCAAAATAATAGCAGTACAATGTGACTAACCAGAATAATCAAGGTTTTTTGTATATTTTTTTATTGCTACGTGGCAAACAAGTTACCAGTAGGTTCAGTAGATTCTCAGAAAACAAATGAGACCCAGCATTCATGATATGCACGCTCTTAAGGCTGTGCAATTGGGCAATTAGTTGAATTAGTTGAAAGGGGTGTGTTCAAAAAAATAGCAGTGTGGCATTCAATCACTGAGGTCATCAATTTTGTGAAGAAACAGGTGTGAATCAGGTGGCCCCTATTTAAGGATGAAGCCAACACTTGTTGAACATGCATTTGAAAGCTGAGGAAAATGGGTCGTTCAAGACATTGTTCAGAAGAACAGCGTACTTTGATTAAAAAGTTGATTAGAGAGGGGAAAACCTATAAAGAAGTGCAAAAAATGATAGGCTGTTCAGCTAAAATGATCTCCAATGCCTTAAAATGGAGAGCAAAACCAGAGAGACGTGGAAGAAAACGGAAGACAACCATCAAAATGGATAGAAGAATAACCAGAATGGCAAAGGCTCAGCCAATGATCACCTCCAGGAAGATCAAAGACAGTCTGGAGTTACCTGTAAGTACTGTGACAGTTAGAAGACGTCTGTGTGAAGCTAATCTATTTTCAAGAATCCCCCGCAAAGTCCCTCTGTTAAAAAAAAGGCATGTGCAGAAGAGGTTACAATTTGCCAAAGAACACATCAACTGGCCTAAAGAGAAATGGAGGAACATTTTGTGGACTGATGAGAGTAAAATTGTTCTTTTTGGGTCCAAGGGCCACAGGCAGTTTGTGAGACGACCCCCAAACTCTGAATTCAAGCCACAGTACACAGTGAAGACAGTGAAGCATGGAGGTGCCAGCATCATGATATGGGCATGTTTCTCCTACTATGGTGTTGGGCCTATTTATCGCATACCAGGGATCATGGATCAGTTTGCATATGTTAAAATACTTGAAGAGGTCATGTTGCCCTATGCTGAAGAGGACATGCCCTTGAAATGGTTGTTTCAACAAGACAATGACCCAAAACACACTAGTAAACGGGCAAAGTCTTGGTTCCAAACCAACAAAATTAATGTTATGGAGTGGCCAGCCCAATCTCCAGACCTTAATCCAATTGAGAACTTGTGGGGTGATATCAAAAATGCTGTTTCTGAAGCAAAACCAAGAAATGTGAATGAATTGTGGAATGTTGTTAAAGAATCATGGAGTGGAATAACAGCTGAGAGGTGCCACAAGTTGGTTGACTCCTTGCCACACAGATGTCAAGCAGTTTTAAAAAACTGTGGTCATACAACTAAATATTAGTTTAGTGATTCACAGGATTGCTAAATCCCAGAAAAAAAAAATGTTTGTACAAAATAGTTTTGAGTTTGTACAGTCAAAGGTAGACACTGCTATTTTTTTGAACACACCCCTTTCAACTAATTGCCCAATTGCACAGCCTTAAGAGCGTGCATATCATGAATGCTGGGTCTTGTTTGTTTTCTGACAATCTACTGAACCTACTGGTAACTTGTTTGCCACGTAGCAATAAAAAATATACTAAAAACCTTGATTATTCTGGTTAGTCACATTGTACTGCTATTATTTTGAACAATACTGTACATATTGGATTGTTTTATTTTATTACAGTTGTTTTCAGTCGCAAACAAGCATTTGTCCAAGCAGTTGTCATATTTTCAAAACTCTAAACACAATTAGCACAGCATCTGTCTATTGTGGCCATACCATTCACACATTTCATGTCGTTTTTACACAATATGGAGTCATTGAACACATTTCCACAATGCTTACATTTTCTGAACAGACAAGCTATACCTCCCAACAAAATTATGGATCGTTTTTGTAGTATTTACAAATGTTAACACACAACATCCCACAATAGCAAAAACAATGTTCCAAACCTTAGATACAGTACAAAAAAATCTGCTTCTGCAATGATATCAGTTCAAAAACAATTTATCTTAGCTGATTTATGTTGTGTAAATTGGGCCAACCACAGCTGATTCCAATCTGGCTTAGACTCAATTGCAGGGGTTATTTTTTTTATTACACTGACACTTATACAATACAGTAAAAGGAGGACTTTGAAGAGTAATATTTTTGGAAACAGAAACAGAAAAAGACAAACACTAATGTATGGACGAGGAAGAGTAAGAGCAAGGGCCCAGTGAGAGGAGCAGGAGCAGTGAACAGTGAGAAGAGCAGGAGCAGTGAGAGATGCAGTGAGAGGAGCAGTGAGAGAAGCAGTGAGAGAAGCAGTGAGAGAAGCAGTGAGAGAAGCAGGAGCAGTGAGAGATGCAGTGAGGGGAGCAGGAGCAGTGAGAGGAGCGGGAGCAGGAGCAGTGAGAGGAGCAGTGAGAGGAGCAGTGAGAGATGCAGTGAGAGATGCAGTGAGAGGAGCAGTGAGAGAAGCAGGAGCAGTGAGAGATGCAGTGAGGGGAGCAGGAGCAGTGAGAGATGCAGTGAGAGATGCAGTGAGAGGAGCAGTGAGAGAAGCAGGAGCAGTGAGAGATGCAGTGAGAGAAGCAGGAGCAGTGAGAGATGCAGTGAGGGGAGCAGGAGCAGTGAGAGATGCAGTGAGAGATGCAGTGAGAGGAGCAGTGAGAGAAGCAGGAGCAGTGAGAGATGCAGTGAGAGGAGCAGTGAGAGATGCAGTGAGAGGAGCAGGAGCAGTCAGAGATGCAGTGAGAGGAGCAGTGAGAGATGCAGTGAGAGGAGCAGTGAGAGATGCAGTGAGAGGAGCAGTGAGAGGAGCGGGAGCAGTGAACAGTGAGAGGAGCAGTGAGAGGAGCAGTGAGAGATGCAGTGAGAGGAGCAGGAGCAGTCATAGATGCAGTGAGAGGAGCAGTGAGAGATGCAGTGAGAGGAGCAGTGAGAGGAGCGGGAGCAGTGAACAGTGAGAGGAGCAGTGAGAGGAGCAGTGAGAGATGCAGTGAGAGATGCAGTGAGAGGAGCAGTGAGAGATGCAGTGAGAGATGCAGTGAGAGATGCAGTGAGAGATGCATTGAGAGATTGTTTTTATTTTAAACCCCCCCCCCCCTTTTTTTATTCTGGGCTTTTTTCTGTTGTTGTTTTTTTGTTCAGAATGCTCTTATGTGTTTCATGGATATTTTGTTCACTGTAAGCAATACTGTCAAACCTTTTCTGTTCTATCATACCGTGTTTCTACTGTACCTCCTGCAGTAAACTGTAAAGGAAAAATAGCTTTTTACTGGAATGCTTTTGAATGTGAACATTACTGTACATTTGGACATACAGTTCCTAACCAAGAAATTTAGTGTAAAACAGTGAATTGCATGTTTTGCATGCAAATACCTGTAAAACTGAGACTGAAAAGTCTATGCAGTTTTTGTAATGTCAACAATAGCCAATATTCTGAAACCTGGTGTACTTTGATTGACTGCATGTACCTTTTGAGGTGAAAACAAGTGTTATTCTTTGACAGAATAATTTAATTTTGAGTCAGATTTCCAGTGTTTTGGTAAAGTTGGTGTGTGCAGAGAAAGATGTGTTCTATTTTGAAATGAAGATTTAGTATAAATTTAACAAAATGTGTTTTTGAGAAAAAAATTATCCATTTGGCTAATTGTGTTTTGTAGGTGTTAGTCTGTGATAAGAGTTTAGAAAAAGTATCTGAAGTATGGTTAAGCCCTTGTTAGCGATTGAAAAAAACTGTAATGTAGACAATGTATTAAAGGATTAATAAAATAGTTACAGTATTTGGTTTTGTGGTTATCATGATCTAAATGCATGATACTGGATGACCAATGGTTAATTTTAATAAAACTCAAACAGTCAGAATATTACATTTTACCAAATAAAATTGAGGTCGTTTTAAAAGATGTTACTGTTTTTGTTAATGAACATAAATTTTAGATAGTAAATCTGCTCCTAACTGAATCTAATACTGCTGCAAATCATTGTCAAATATGCATTTTGAGACAAAATATATCTAATATTAATATTGCTGCCTGCACTGTAAACTGTGCTGAAGATCCGTGCCATCAAAGTCAGGCAACACAAACCTGTTTCAAGACTTGAAACAATATCCCCCATTAGCACATCCAGGAACTAAGAAATACATTTTCCAATAAATATATTTATTTTGTTAAGGAAAAATAACAAATGTTTGAATGTTCTACCTCAGATTTGTGAAATGTTCACCTGTTTGGCAAGTGTTTGTCATGATATGTTCTGACAATAAAGAGTAGTTTAAAACCACAATTAATGCTCTGGTTTCTACAACTTTCACTTAGGAGCAAATATCTGCCTTTAAACTTGAAAGAAATAAAGATTTGACATTTATTGTGATAATTATCGATATCGACTAATATAAAACAATTATCGTGCTAACTTTTTTGCCATATCCCCCAGCCCTAGTTATTAGTTACTAAACTGCTTAGTCATTTATACTTGCCTTTATATTTGCTGATGAACTGCTCTCGAAGCCCAGGCTTGTCAGTTTTACAGGTAATGTGATGATGCTCAGCGTCCTGCAGAGGTTTCCTACGTCTTTTATTTCCCAGCATGGCGACTTTCTTTCTTGAAATGACTGGAAAAAATAAATACAAATAAATATAAGGTGAATGAAATAAACAAGCATATTTCAAAAAATCCTGTTGATCTTACTGGAATTGTTCACCAAAAACACACATAATTAACATACTAACCCTCATATCCAAACCGGTGTTGTGTTTTTCTGTGGAACAAATCTTTATATTATATATATTTTTTTTTTAAATGGAAATGTCATTAATGCCAAAAACCATTGGTTCTTGTGTGTCTTGTAACCACAATTGATGTCAATCTATATTTGATTTAAGAGCTAAAGTATATGGGAGATTTTCAGTCAATAACCAGCTAGATTTATATGGACTATTTTTAATGTGCTTTTTGTCTGCTTTGGAGCTTGAAACAAAATACAAATATTATAAAGTATCAATTCATGGTCATTGTGCAAAAAAATCTCAGTGAAGATAAATTATTAAAATAAAACATTCCACTAAAAAACCAATTCGGGCGCAAATAATGTAATAATGTATTACATAAAATATAATATATAAAATAATGATATTAAAAAATGAGAATGAATTATTTCAAATTACTGTTGATATTTTACAACACTTTTGAGAAAAACAATGATTTAGTAAACTACCACTGACTCGGTTGTCTTGATTACTTTGTAGAACCTAAAGTACTATTATATGAAAAATAACAAAATTATATTTAATAGTCAATTTTATATATACAATTTGTTTTCATTATTGCAACAAATCATCAAATGACACAGGCTTAGAAGCAAACTCAAATACAATCGAGAAGTAAATAAAACCCTATTACAAAAAAAATAATTAAACCACTAAAATAAACATACATCGTACTATATTTCATATTACACAATGTATTTAGTTATCATGCATTTTCAGGACAAGTCTTGATCTCACCTTTCCTCCTGGTGGGTTGTTTGTCGTCTGTTTCGCGCGTTCCATCGTCACGTGTCTGCATTTCCCGGGAAAACACCACCGTCGCTGACTTGCGTAAATTACGTAGTTACGTATTTGGATTTCACGTTGAAATTGTGACTACATTTATTTGGCCTAATAGAAAATTATCTGGTGGCAATGATATTTGTTTTAACCACAGTACTGTTTCTTCAAACTTAAAAAAAAATGTGATGAAGTTAGTCTTTCTAGTGGACAGAGCACATGATCACTTTTTAACCGAGCACCCACCTCAAACTACGAACCAGTGCGCATGTCCGTACAAGCACTGGTTTAAAAGAGCAAAAAGTACCCGGTGTGCACTTATTTTTATAAAATAACACCACATCATAAAGTTTTTAAGAGAATTACAAATAAGAATATTCAAAACGTGCAGGTCTGCTGTAAACTAGAGCTCACAAGACTTTTGTTAGTTCATTCATTCATCTCATCTGCAGCGAGTCAGTCAGAGACAGTGCTGTGGGGGAAGGGCGCGCGCGCGATCAGAGAGTGCTGTGGGGGAAGGGCGCGCGCGCGATCAGAGAGTGTTGTGGGGGAAGGGCGGCTGATCACAGTATGAGCAGCAGAAGCAGATCTCAGCTAGGGCTAGGGCT
>NC_068388.1:12080501-12098676 GCF_023724105.1 Carassius gibelio | reverse complement strand
GCTTCACGGTCATACCAGCCTGCAGCCTCCACTGCATTTGGCAAAAGATCCACAGACACTCTCTTTTGGCATCCTCCATGAGCCAAAACATTAGGAACCCCCTTTTCTAATAATAATAATAATAATAATAATTAGACAAAAGAACATGTATCTTATCAACATAATTTCAGTAATTTGATAAGAAAAGGGACTTTTAACAGATGATAGAAGGTAATTTACAAAATCGGAGGCATTCTTGACTCTGACACAGTCATGGCCTGTGGCATTTACATTGGCAGTCGATTGATTCAATTACATATGCCTGTACTCTGTAAGATTTACTGCGATAATTAACAGGGGCTATCATGAAATAATATTTGCCAAAAGTGTTAGATTTTCCTGAATGCGCTGTAGAATAATTTACATCCAAAGATTTTCAACATTACAATTTTTAGAGGAAACATTCTTGAACTAAAAATAGCAAAAGGGAGACAGACACATTAACTGTCATAAATGGTTAATGAAAAGGGTCAACTCCAGATACTGTACATCTAATTGGGTGTCAACTCTGTCAATTTTTTCTGTCATAAAATTTTGTGGTTACCATTGTGCTGAAGAGTATTGCTGTCAATTGCGATTTTCACTTTGATTGAACTCATGAGCAGGTGCACATGTGTCGAATGTGTCCATCCTGAGCAAGCATTAATGGAAATTGTATGTTAAGTCAATGTAACTCAATTAGGTTATAACAGCTTTTCCCTGTTTTATGTTTCAACGAACTGATTGAAGTAGGTCACAATGAAGACATTAGAATTTCTATGTAGAATCAGGTAGAAATACCTCCTTAAAGCAACCAGATTTAAGATCCACTGCTCTAGAGGTCCAAGATTGTATGTAATAAACTAACTTCCTTAACTGTATGTAGCTGTTGTGCTAGTCTAATTGTTTTCCTTTTTTTCCTTTTAAATAAACAGAATCACACAATTGAAAGAATATGGCCTGAAATAAATAACAGAGTGAATTATCCAGTGAAAGGGGCACTGATGCAATTAGTGAACCAGGAGGAACTGGACATGGAAGATGACCTGAAACGTTATTGCGTGTCATCTTGTCAGGTTGCTACAGTTGGTCTTGACCGTGTGGTGCAGTCCTGGAATGCTCACCGGATTCCAGGTAAAACAAAGTTTAAGTGTGAATTATGTAATAGGCATGTGCAAGTATCAACATTTCATATCACAGTAATTACTTAAGGTTCAAGTTTTTTAATAGTATTGCAATAAAGAACAGGTTTTAAAAAATTGTCTTTGTTAATGACAAGTTTCAATTTTTGTGATGTATATTAAAATATCATGCAAGTATAAGTTTCAGATTTAAGAAACAAAATTAATCTAAATAAGCTTAATACTAATTTAAATAACTCTAATGCAAACATTAAATGAAAACAACACTTTGTAAAAAAGATAAAATTGTGGTTGCTTGCCCATTTATGATCAATCACATCAGCCACAAGCTAATAAATTTCAGCAAAGAATTTATTATCAAAGCAAGGGAATATTCTAAAATGCTTACAGTTTTTTTTTTCAACTGCTTACACACAAAATTATTACTTGTCACACAATTTCTAAAAACCAATTTCTAAAGACACTCAGACACCAGAACCACACACTAAATCTGCAAAACCATACACAAATGTTTGGCCTTTTACTCAGTTTTCAATTTCGTTAAACACTTTTTGCAAAACATGACACACAATTTTCTATACAACACACACAAATCTGACAGGAACTTTCTTTATTTCCTTTTATAAACACAACCAATCAAAATGCCACACTAATTCATCCGTGCATCACACTAACTCCTCACATGTACAAACACTTGTAGCTTTACTTAACAACAACCAATCATAACTTCAGTAGTGGCCATAAACAGGCCAAAGGTCAAGTAATAGGTTTTGGACAATAGATGCAAACAATGCAGGCAGAGTAAGAGGAGTTTGAGGGAGAGCCAGAGGACGAGTTCGACTAAGAGGAGTTGGAAGGGGAGCAAGGGGAGGAAGAGGACGAGTCAGAAATGGAGGACAAGGAACAAGAAGAGTGGTCTCGAATGAGATTAGGGCTACAGTAGTCATTCATGTGATAAACCATGGTTTAACAATGAGAGAGGCTGGACTGAGAGTAGAAAGAAATTCATAAAGGACTGAAAAAAACATAAGAGCAAGTATATGATGACAGAATTTATTTTAAAGTGGAGTATCCTTTAACAAGTGAACTGGATCAAGTTCCTGTGGAATAAAAAAAGTTCTTGATGGCATGCATTGTTTCTCGTTTTATTGTTTGATTATACAGCCAGGACTGGACTTCTTGGTTTCACACACACACACACACACACACACACACACACACACACACACACACACATATATTTATTTTATTTTTTTCATGGTATAATTATGTAATCTGCTTATTGTGAGTCTAAATGAGTAAATTGGTATTTAAACATTATTAGGGTGACTTGCCACCAACTGCTGGTGTTTTTTTTATATATATTAAAAGTAGTGTTTAATGTTGTCACTTCACATTTAATAGCCTCTTAGAATGAAATTGCAATGTAAATCCACAGTGCCTCCTTTGAGCTGCAATAGACAGTGTGTAAAGTACATCTAAAGCCAGGTCAGATGCTGTTTCTGTGCCACCTACTGCAAAGCTGGGTGTTTGTTCATACAGAGTTCATCAGACAGCCTGAAGCCTCTTACGTTGTTGATTTAAATTTCAATACACAATTCGACATTTGCTCGCAATGCTTTTTTTTTTTTTTTTTTCAAACCTCATCATTTTGCAGGATAATTGTCTTTTACAGTATACAACACATATAGAAGGGTGCCAATAAAGCTGTGGTGACATACAACACGCTTTAAGAAAAGTTTATTTCCATCACACTGTAAAGCAGATGTGTTTTGCCTATTTTGCCTTATGACAACACCAATGTTATTTGTTAATATCTTCTGCAGATTTTGATCTTTTTAAGTTGTTATGATATATTGTTAATTAAAAAACAACAGTAAAATAGTACAATAATAAAAAAAAAATATTTTTACATCGCGTATAGCCTACTATAATCAAACTAAGATAAGACGGGTGACATAAAATACCCATATTATAACAAATAAATAAAATATATTTGGAAATCGCCCTTTAAAACGAATGCTCGGTTTGTGGTTCACAATTATTTTATTAAAAACAAAGACAAAGTCGCTTATATATATATATATATATTTATACAGACGTTATATTGCGCTTCTAATTGTCTCCGCTATCGTCCTGTCAATCATACTCGCGGGTCATTTTCAGTAAAAATGTATTTCACCATCATCGGTACCCAAGTTCTGACTGCTGACCGAACACTGGTCATTGATCCTCTCCCGCTCGGCGCTGTCTAGCGCAGCTTCACCACACAGATTTAACTCCGCACCGCTAATTAAAACGGGCTGGTGGCAGACTAATATTTAATATTTCTGATGTAAAGATTTCTGTGAAACGCGTAAAGTTGCACAGAAGAAAGCCCAAGAGGACCTGCCCTGCACAGTTTAAGAATCGGTAGCCATAGTAACGTTAGAGGACTATTATTTTGCCGAACAGACCTGAGCGACAACTGATGACGTAACATGCTCAGATTTGCTTGACCAATCGGCGGAAGGGGGCGTCTTAGGACCGCCCACATGTGGAAAACGAATTTTGAAGTCATTTATTCGTTTTATGTCTCTGAACTAAAAAACGAAAAATCAAGCCGAAATCTCGTTTTTCGTTTTTTTTTCAAAAAAACGAAAAACGAATAAAGGGGCCGTTTTCTCGTTTCTGCTTATTTCATTTCAAATTGGAAAACAAACTATCAAAACGTACACGGACCAAACACAGTATTAGTATGGTGTTCCTAATAATCCTTTAGGTGAGTGTATATGCTAGGCTTTAAATCAACAATTTAATATCTAACATCAAAGCGACTAGAATCAGACATAACAAGTCTGCATGTTCAGCAATGAGAGTCTAAGTTCATTGTCTTTTTTTTTCAACATTCACAGATGTTATAGGTAGGCCTACGAGAGAACTTGTGCGGGCCTTTCATGTTAAGGTCAAATAAAACATCGCTTTGATATCATGTAGCAGAGATGGGACCAAGTCACACATGTGCAAGTCTCAAGTAAGTCTCAAGTCTTAACCTTCAAGTCTCAAGTAAGTCCCAAGTATTTTTTTCTTGGGCAAGTCAAGTCAAGTCAAGTCACAAGCTATGTCAAGTCAAGTCCAAGTCAAGTCACCTTAATATTGTTATTTTACCTGCAGAATCTGAAACTTTGTTACATTTCTCCTCTCTCTCTCTCTCTCTATCTCACACACTCTCTCTCTCTCTCTCTCTCTCTCTCTCTCTCTCTCTCTCTCTCACACACACACACACACACACTCTCTATCTCTCTCTCTCTCTCTCTCTCTCTCTCTCTCTCTCTCTCTCTCTCTCTCAGTATAGAATATAAATATGACGTATTTTCAGTTGTTTCATACTTTTTTGTTATGTACAGTACAGACCAAAAGTTTGGACACACCTTCTCATTCAAAGAGTTTTCTTTATTTTCATGACTATGAAATTTGTAGATTCACACTGAAGGCATCAAGGGCTATTTGAGCAAGAAGGAGAGTGATGGGGTGTGTATATATATATATATATATATATATAGACCTATATGTATGTATGTGTATATATATATATATATATATATATATATATATATATATATATATATATGTAATGTGCACTTCTCATGATTGGGTAATCGCGGCAGTTACATTTGTTTTTCTGATTAATTGTTTTGCTCAATGAGAAAGACTAGGTAACAAAATATTCGGGGCTTATGCCCCCTTAGCCCAGCCCTAGCGCCGCCCCTGGAATGCGTTTTTTGACGGCCTGCTAGCGGATCATTAGGGGCCGTTCACATCACGTCTTGTGCGGGCGCAAGTTCGTTATTTCCAATGTAGGCGCGCGGTATGCACGCTCATAATGGAAGCAACGCGCTCACGACGCGCACCGCATCGAGTTAAAAACATCTAAACTTTTCAGAATGCCGCAAGCGCACCGCGGGTCATGTGACAATAACTAACCAATCAGCTTCATCCTTTCCCGTATCAACGTTGAAAGCTCAGCTAAGATGAAGGAACAGCTGTTCATAGCTGTATATGGATTGCCATTTTGAAATGAATTTAGGAGCAGAGCTACTGCGAGCGATTTTTAGTGCTGCAAATCCATTTATCCTTTGCTGAAATTTCCGCGTCTCCATTGAGAGAGAGCGTGTCATGGATGCTTAGCAACGACAGACGCCCCAGGAGCACTTCTGCCCGAGCGCTTTGGAAAGAAGGAGAAAGCGGCGCACCCAGCGTTTTCCACGCGTTTTTAGGCGCGAACTATTGAAGACAAAAGCGATGACCCTCGGTACCTCTCAGGCTGACATGTTGATGTGATGTGATATCTGATTTAAGTGGGCGTGGTGTGTGTAAGGTAGAGAGGGCATGACTGATGATAGTGTCCTGATCCAGTCACGACGCTATTCTCAGCCTGCGCTCCAGCTGAGTAATCAACTTTATTTAAAAAAATAATTTATATATTTTATATTCAAACTGAAAACATTATGTGATTAACACTCAAGTCATTCAAGTCATCGTGTCTCAAGTCAAGTCAAGTCCCGAGTCTTTAACTTCCAAGTCCGAGTCAAGTCTCAAGTCCTAAAAATAGCGACTCGAGTCGACTCGAGTCCAAGTCACCAAGTCACAAGTCCCCATGTCTGTCATGTAGGTTCAAAGTAACAAACCAATAACATCAGGTCATATTATACTTTGCTGGCTGAGTATCTGCACCATTGTCGATCGAACACTAGAGAGAGTAGGCAATAGCTATCAGAAATATATGGAAGCATATGGGTAGCCTTATTCAATTTGGGATGTAATGTGCAAAATGACAATGCAATATGTAAAATGGCAATGCATTTCTGTATTTACATTTACATTTCCCAATACATTTGTGCAACGTTTGGTGCAAAATGAAAATTAAATTAAATTACATACGTTTAATTTGCCATTTCATACACCAGTTTTAATATGTAAAATGAATACTAATTTCAACGCTTTATAAGTTGCAAAATTAAAATGAAAATGTATTACAGAAACTATTAGATATGTCTAACATGTTCAAGCAAAAACTGTGGCAAAATGATCATTTAAATGCTATTTTTCTTAAATGCATTAACACTCACAGTCAAGACACTTACGATTGCATTTTCATTCAATGACCCGCAATGAATGTAGCAAAATTCAAAGTGAAAATGCATTCCGAGCGATCACATCTCCACCCCCTCCCGCCCTGTCAATCATATTACATCCCAAATTGAATAATGCTACCCATATGCTTCCATAGAGATTGGGGCGTAGAAGGGTATCTACACAACGTTTCTCCTGCGTAAAACTCAATCTACAATAATCTACAATAAGTATTTTACCGCTGTGATTCAGAGCGGAAGGAGAGAGTTTCATAGAGTTGTGAGCTTCTCGGTGGAAAAACTATCTCTGTCTTTTGTTGTATTTCTGCAGGCTACTCCGATCCAAATGGCAGTGTTGAGTACTCGAGACTCGGACTCGGTCTCGAGAACGTATTTTAATGGTCTCGGTCTTGTCATGGACTCGTGTGCATTTTGACTCGGTATTGACTCGGACTCGAACATATTAGGAATCGGACTTATGCCCGAGTCCACTTGAGTCCCAATCAAAATATTTCATGATTATTACTGTATGTTAATGTTTATTTAAATTGATGTATGATTGACACATCCAATGACTGGTGATTTTCTTTTGACGTGAGACGTTAGGCCAGCGACACAATGGATGCGTGGCGCAAGCGCCTCAGCTGCGTGGCGTGTCTGTTTTTAATTGGGCTCCCATGTTAACAGGTTAGATCTTGCAGACTGCCTGCGTGAGACGCGTGGAAAACCCTTGCATGCTAGAAATAGAACCTACGCCTATTTTTCACGCGACACGCGCGCATGTTGGAAGCGTTTCCAGGCATAATATATTAGGAAAATGTGTTTATATGTCATTTTGTACACAAATACATATTAATTCATGATATTTTGATATTTGAAAGTCTATAGGTTGGCATAAATTCAGATATAAATGTAATTTAAAAAAAAAATTAATAATGATCGATTTTCAAACATTGCACCTGTCAAACATACTCTATTTTGCCGTCAATACTGTTGACGGTTTCCTATCAGTAGGTGTGTAAAAAAATAAAAACAAATAAAAATAAAAGTGGATATTGTTGTCATGAAGACAAGAGCCTGGTCTGTCGGCGGTCTCCCTCTATGTCTCCTACAGCCGCAGCAGCGCGCCAAGCGCCACGTGCAGGCACTCTTCTGGTGTGTAAAGACACAGAAAACGCGAAGCAGCCACCACGCTTCTGGCACGCAGCAGAGAAGCCACGCAGCCAGTGTGTCACCGGCCTTAAGTTACCCTCCTGCCATCCGCCTGTAGTGATCCCGCTTTCCAGAAAGCCACATTGCTACATTATTTCTCTCAACTGTGTTATTTTTACAAAGAAGGACAAAATGGTCACAGAAAAAAAAACAAATATTGTTTAATCAAATTATATAATGAATACAGACACAGACTGACTGTCTCAACATTAAACACCCCCCCCCCCCCCCCCCCCCCCCCCCAAAAAAAAATGTCTGACAGAATGCATTGAACTTATATGGCATTTCAACCAGCTTTCTTCCCCTGGCACATACACACTTTTGGATGAAATTTTCCTGGACAGTCAGTCGGCTCTTGTGTGTATGCCGTCCTTAACTAAAAAAAACTTCGACTAGTATGTATTTTACCCTGCATTAAAACGCACCATCCAGGGAAATTAGCATTAGATTATCCGTTGCTGTTACAGAAAGTGATGAAATGGTAACTTTTGTCAGTCCCCACTTCCTCTGCACAATTAGAGAGTGTTTTTAGTCGGGGTGGATTGATCATGAGACCACATCGTGCTTGGTTGGGTAGCTGGATGGTCTCCTCACTTATTTAAAAAAAAAAAAGTAATTATGCCCATCTGTAATCTTCACAACATCTAAAGTGCACATATTCCAAGACATTGTAAGGATATTAGCAGTCATTAGTTAAGCTTCAAGGTTAAAAGTTATGTAAAAGCTGTTACAGTTGAACATTTACAGGTATAGTGGTACAGTAATGTTACTTGTACTAGAAGTGTTATGTAGAATTACAATATAGAGTCGTACAGTCATGTTATGTGTACTAGAAAGGTTATATGGATGTGTATAGTGGTACAACGATGTTATGTGAAAATGAGCACTTAATATTGACAAGTAATAATTCATAATACTAATAAAATTACCTTTACACCACATACTATGTGGCCCTTTTAACCTTTATTGTTTCCACCAAACATTTGACATACTCTTGAAGATTTCTTTAGGTCTTGTCTCAGACCCAATCTCTCTGGTCTCCGTCTTGACTCGGACTCGACCCTTTCTGAACTCGGTCTTGACTCGGACTCAACCCTCTCTGGACTCGATCTGGACTCGGACTCGAATGAGCTGGTCTCGACTACAACACTGCCAAATGGATTCGATGTGATATGTAATAGAGCCACATGTCTTGATGTTGTGAGCGTTCCTTTCTCCAGAAGCGCACCTCCAAGCAGTACAAGGCTGAGTGTAGCCGATGTTAAAGCTCTGGGGCCCAGACAAAATGTAAATAGCCTATACTATATCTTGTTTTAAATTAATATAGGCTGTTGACAAAAAGACCTATGTTATGTTATGTGACAAATACGCATTCACCCAACGATCTGGAGTCCATTGAGGAACATTTCCTTAATTGTTCTGATTTCTAAATGACCATCAACGACGTCTCCCTGGTGACTTGCATAATCCACCTGACTACAGCTCAGCAGAATGAAGATTGGGAAGATGATCTTGCGTTGATTGAAATGGATGGTGAAGGTGGCGTGGTTGTTGAGGGTGTTGCTGACGCTGGTGCTGAAGGTAGCGTGGATGATGAAGTCACTGGTGGCAGTGCTGAAGGTGGCTTGGCGTGTTCAGGACTCAAGCTAATTAAGTCGAGTATCTAATGTAAAAAAAAAAATACGGCTAGTTAAAATGCACATTTATAGTAAAATTACATTGTTATGGTGATTGTATTTTTTATATTGCTACTCACCCTAGTGCATGTAGCCTATGTTCACTGCACTTGATTGTTCTGTGTTCTTTTTTTTGTTCTATGGTTTATCCCTGTATTTTAATGTGGTTCTAAAATTTAAAACAAGGTTAGTGATTGTGATTCACTTTGTCATTAGTTGGCTAGGCGTATTTTTATTATAATTATTATTTTTAATAATTATTATTGCCAATTAGTTGTTTGGTCTTGTTAATAAATGACTTTCTGTGTAATGAATTGTTTTTCTATTATTATTCTGTAGCAGGCTAGCCTTTCAGTTTAATTTCACAGATTTGATACTTTAAATTTGCTACCTATTAATTTACCACAAATGTTTTAAGTCAATTAAAAAAACAGTGGTTTTATCCAAATTATTTCAATTATTAGCCTATTTTAAATATATATAAAGTTTACCTAAAGCAGTGATCCTCAAATCTGGCTCGCGAGATCCACTTTCCTGCGAAGTTTAGCTCTAACCCTAATCAAACACGCATGAGTTTGCTAATCAGTGTCTTCACGATCATTAGAAAATCACAGGCAGGTGTGTTTAATTTGAGTCGGAGCTAAACTCTGCAGGAAACTTGATCTCGTGAGCCAGATTTGAGGATCACTGACCTAAAGTATTGCTGAGCAATTAAAGTAGCCTAGCCTTAATTGAAAATATGAATAAATATTAACTTGGTAAATGTAGGCTACAATAAACATTTTTTCCAAAAGATATCAAGGTTGGCCACATGGCTATAGTAGGCTAAAATAGGGTTTTAGGCCTACAGCCTACATTATGCTTTTTAACGTTATCCATTCAACTTATTTTATTTGTTTTATCAACCAAAGAAAACATTATGGAGGTTATTATATTTTTCTGAATGGGTCTTACTGTTTTGTGTCGAGGAAATCTTGCTGCATATACAAGTGTCCTGCTTCATCAAGTGATGTCACTCCAAATTGACAGCTGCAATGTCTGACCTGTGACGTCACTTGCAATGGCCCCTAAAGCGGATCAACTGTAGGGTCGATAACTTAATGTAATATGAGATTACTTGGCTTCTAACTGATAGACACAGCAGGGTCGATAACTTAATGTAATATGAGATTACTTGGCTTCGAACTGATAGACACCAAACAAAACAGGTAACGTTAATTTACAAGAGCTGTGTCACAACAATTATCAAGAGCTCCCTTATCGGTTCTGCTTTCAGTACCTGAGAATTAGGGCTGCAACAAACGATTATTTTGATAGTCAATTATTCTAACAATTACTAGAACGATTAATCGACTAATAGCTGATTATTTCACTGATTAATCAATAGAATTTGATCGATTATTCAGCTCTTGCAATTAATTATAATACTGTTTTACATAACAAATAAATAAAAGATAGTCTAATCACTTCAGCTTTGGGAAATAATATTATGTAATTACAATTATTATACAATTCATTTATGCAAATAAATATATTTGTTTCTATGTCATCTCAAAATGAGATGACATAGAAACCTTCTTATTTACCATGTAATTACTATATTAAAATTAACTGAAGGACACATTCTGCATAACATCTCCTTTCGTAAGTGTGTAACATGGATAAGAGACAAAATCAAGTTGAGTGATTAGATGTTTTCATAAACCATTTTATTCACAATATACACTACCACTCAAACATGTTTGAACAGTAACATTGTTTTTAAAGAAGCATCTTCTGCTCTTCAAGCCTGCATGTATTTGATCGAAAGTACAGCAATAACAGTAACATTTTGAAAGATTTTTTACTATTTATTTAAAACAACTGTTTTTTATTTTAATATATTTTAAAATGTAATTTATTCCTGTGATTTCAAGGCTAAATTTTTAGCATCATTACTCTAGTCACATGATCCTTCAGAAATCATTTCATTCTAATATAGTGATTTGCTGCTCCAAAAAACATAATTATCATTATTATTATTTTATAAAAATTTTTAGGTGTCTGATGTTCCAATCACCAAAGACACCTGAAAAAATTATATTCAGCTGTTTCAATAATAATAATGATAATTATGTTTTTTGGGGCAGTAAATCAGTTCAGAAGATCGGCATTTATCTGAAATATAGCATTATAAATGTCTGTCAATTTAAAGCATCCATGCTTTAAATAACTCCCCACCCCAATAAATTAAAAAAAAAAAAAATTATATTGACTCCAAGCTTTTGAATGGTATTGCATATGTTACAAAAGCTTTTATTTCTGATAAATTCTGATCTCTGGATCTTTATATTCAAAGAATCCTGAAAAAAAAAAAAACTCAACTGTTCTGAATATTGATAATGGAATAATAATAAATATAGCTGCAAGCAGCGAAACCGGGGCTGTAGCCCAGAGCAATGCGGGAAGAAAAAAAGCAGAAATGGAACATACATCAGGACAACAGATCAACTTTACCCACAAATCGGGATCAGTGCCTTAGCCAAGTGCACCACATTAGTAGACACACAATTGGAAGGCCACAGAAGTGAGGTTAAGGTGTGAGATTGATATCTCAAAAGAATTAGCATGCTACGCAAAAAAATGCTAACGTTGCTCAAAGTTAACCAGATAGCTCAAGAGACCCATTAGGGTGAATAGAAACTTGTTAGCATTTTAGCTGATTACCATGCTAAGTTAATTAGCATAAATCAGCTAGCACATGCACGGTCAACTTCCAAGAGGTACGTGTCAGGAATGGGAGTGAATATCAAAAATCTGGTCTGAAGATCTGATAAAATTTTACTAAATTGAACAAGATTTCAAAAAACAGTTTATTCAATTCAATATGGTGGACAGACGTCATGTTGGAAAATGACGAGTGAGACCGAGCCGGCATAACCTACAGAGTCCATAACTCCTGAACAGTCAGTCAGAAAATTATGTTCTTGGTGTCTAAGCAAATGTACATTTTTGATATCTCAACACCCATAGGTGCATTGTTCCCATTGGACCCTCAGATAATGGTGTAGATGAAGTGTACCAAGTTTGGTTCCAATTGATCAAAGTTTGGACTATACAGCCTCTGAACCATTTGAGGTCGACCTTGTTAAGTTCACAATTTAATAACTTTTGGTTAATGGTCATGCATTTTGCAATTAACGTGAAGTCAAACATAGGCATGCTCAAATCCAGCAGTTATTTATTAGAAATTAAAGGGGTTTCAAATAGGTCAACTTCTGCAATAAACTTGAAAAGTGTCAAACTATAGAGGGCATAGTATGTAGTCTTTCAGGACATGCTCTTGTTGACATGTGCCTCTTGTTCAGCCATGTTAAGTTTAAAAGATATTGGAACGGACTTCAAAATATAGTGTAAAAGTGGCTTTAACAAGTCTGACAAAATTCTTATCTTTGTCTCAAGAAGTCGAGACACATGAACAGATTAAAGGTTAAACAAAATGAAATTTCTCCCATTGTGTAAAGACATCTAAAACCAATTTTGTAGCAATTTAATAAAGCAAACAAGAGTAAAGCATTGAAGTGAGGGTTCTTTAACAGTCAGAAATAACACGTCCCCATAGTCAAAGATAGAAAAAAAAACCTGGAAATGCATACAACATCTTGCATCTTCAATATTTACAGAGTCAATTTAAATCAGGGAGGATAAAACAGAGCTACTTCAAGTGCTCACTGGACTGAAATTTAAACAAAAGCACATTTCCATAAAAAAAAAACAAAAACAAAAAAAAAAACCCAAGTTGCAATTTAAAACTAACAATACATTACTTATTTGGGGGTATCTGCAACAGAAGTGGGAGATTGGGAAGTTGGCTGGTTTACTTTCGGCTGACTGTCTATTGGAGATTTCACCATAAAAAGGTCAAGTTCGGCTGGGTCATCACTTGGAGCTGCAGATTGTGTAGGTGGTGAGAAGTGCATGGGTGGACTGCTGGGTTGTGGGGTGTCTGTATGTGATATTTCCAGATATGCCAGGTGGGTGATGTAGTTGTGTTTTGTCATATTCATAGTGGGAAGGTCTAAAAGAGAGTCCATTGTGTCAGTTGTGGAGTTTTTTGTAACTTGGATTGTGGATCGGAGAATGTGGTTCTCTATGTTAACGGATTTGATGTCATCAGAGGTCGTGGTTGTTATTTTAAGTCTGGCGTGTGTGTGTAGTGTAATGTAGTGGCGTCGGCTCTGTAAAAGATATCGCATTTGTCACAGAGGACTCTTGTGCAGGAAAGTGCCATGTGATTTAACTTGTGCTTAAGTGGACAAATGTAGATGATGTTGACTTTGGCGCCAATGATGTTTCCAGTTACGTGTTCAGATGTGGTGGGCTGTAGTGGAAATGTGGGGTCAGTGCATGTGGTGGGTGTAAATTTTGTCTTTTGTCGTGGACAGGAATTTTGTACCTCTGAACATCGGTAACGAAACATTGGTTATGTAAAACCAGGAGTCCAGCTGAAGGTTTTGTTGTACGCCCCAGACAGTAAGCTCCATGATGCCTGTGGTGTCCGCTATGGTGTAGACCGTTTTCTCTAGCAAGACATCATCCTGAAGAAAGGCATGTCCTTCGCTTTCCATCTGGATTATCTTTACGGTGATGTTAACCTGCAGAACATTAACAATACGAATTAGTGTCTTATGGTTTATTTCTAGTTTCATTACCTTCATATCCCACTTTATGTAGTCTACTGTAGTAACAGTAACTTTGCAACAAAATGTCAACCAACTCTTAGAGAAGGAGACTTGATCAGGGATAGAGTAACACGTTGACTTGTAAAGTTACCTGAAGGAGCATAAACAAGATATTGGGTCAACAGTCTAATACGGTTACTAGTACCTGATATTTAATTATGAATTCAGTTCCTGGATCTGTGGAATGAGCAGAGGTGTAAAGGGCATAGTAAACCTGCATTTGTTAACCAAGCTACCAACATTTTCTTGAAGGGTTTAGAATAGATTGAATGATAAAACTGTTTTACCCTACATTCAAACCTACATTGTTTTAGAAGATATTGCTTGCAGACAAGAGGTTGTATCAAGCTTTCTTTTTTTTTTTTTTTTTTTACTTCAGTGTCATTTTAAGTCTGCATTATGGTATCACAATTGTAAAATTCTCTAGACAGTACCTTTTTCTAGTACAGGTTCAAATTATTAGAAGTAGAGACAAAAACCCCACAAGTATTTGTAAGAATGAAACTAAAGTTTACCGGTCTTTCTCAATCTTCAGAAACTTAGAATGGAGCTCCACCTTGAACACCACAAGCTTACAGACTTTCTGGCGTTGTTGTAAGACTCCTTCGAAGTACTGTCGTTTAACCCCATGACACAGAGGTGCGATGTTGTGATTGTAGCCAGTAACTGACTGGTTAAGACTGGCAGTTGAAGTATTTGCCATATCTAGAAAAAAAATTAAGATAGGATATAGAATTAGTACATGTAGTGTTTAAGAAACTGAAAACATTTTACACACATAAAAACAAATTTTTACCGTTTTCTCTTCTTCAGCCGACTTTACTACGGTTGATGCACAATGTGGTCAAGCTTGAACCAGATAAAATAGCTTATTTAAATGTTTTTTTGTAATTGGGCAGCTTAATTGAGTAATGAGAAAATTGTTAAACACAAACACATATCTACATCAGTGAAGTGAAACGTGTTGGTGGTTATGATATCAAATGTAACAAAACAATACAGTACAGCAAATATAATGGCTTTCAATAACTATGAATATATAAAGAACATAAAATAGCTGCAACCAGCAATATGGGTAGGACGTGTAATGCAGAGCAGAGCATATCCATGTCGATAATAAAAAAGATGCATTGGGATCAGCATTTATAGACATTCTGAACTCTATTGGTATTAGACAACACTTTTCAGGATCTACTCATTGTCGAAATCATACTCTAGATTTAATACTGTCACATGGAATTGATGTTGATAGTGTTGAAATTTATTCAGCCAAGTGATGATATATCAGATCATTATTTAGTTCTGTGCAAACTTCATATAGCCAAAATTGTAAATTCTACTTCTTGTTGCAACCCAGCAAACATTCGGATGTCTTTTGACCGTTGAAAAGACGTCCATCCGAGACGTCCCGTCATGGTTGAAAATTACAAATAAAAATTACATCAATAAAAGTAACTTTTAGCCTTCTAACGTTAACTAATTTTATCCACTCCAATTTCAGTTGACAATGAAGGCATCATTTCTCTTGGTTCCTTTGTGTCAAACAAGTAAAACCCAAGCACGTTAATCAAATAATACAAAATGTACTTAGACAACAGTAGATTTTAAATAATTTTTATCTATACATTTCAGTCCTCTTCGAGTCCTCTCCTCCTCGTGGTTGCCTGCTCAATATACCGGAACGAAAGCGAGATCTCGCGAGATAATCTATCCTATCACGGGATTTTGTAATATCACGAAATATATTAGTATGTTTTGTGTCTGCATCTTGGCAGCACCATTTTGCAATTACATCCAACTCAGACCGAAATTGTGACCGGGTATATATCTGTTTTACATGTATATGCATAGATTCAATAAAAAATAATAACAAATACATAAAAGGTTGAAATAATGACTAAATTGCAGCTTTGCTTTGCAATCACTTAACCACACTGGGCTCTTTGTGATTATAATTTTTTTAACAAGATAAAGTATATAAATATATATGTAAATATATTTTCTAGTCTTGCTTGGACATCTTTTCACAAACCATGACGAGACGTATAAAAGACGTCAGTGGACGTCTATTCACAACCTCTTTAAAACCTCTTAAAAACTACTTGGTGCACTTAAATTAATTATTGTAGTATTAATCAAGGTGTACGTACAGCTTTTGCATATTCCACAAGGATTTCACAGAGGGTCATGATGGACGTGTAACGCACGTGTTAATGATGTCACTAGGAGACGTCCTCTCACAACCGATTCACAACGCGAGTAAATATTGAACTACACGTATCTAAAAGTCAAAGAAACAATTATACATGAAACCCCATAGAACTATAAACGTGTACAAACATATCTGAATGCATTTTTAGGAAATGTTCTGTGTTACATATTTCTACCGATTTATGCCGTCCTACCTTATTACGTCGCCGTCGGACCAATGTTTGCTGGGAAATTATCTGCTCTTATCATCTGATTGTGGGTGTATCTCTCTATTAGTTTTTTTGGATCATAGTGCCGCGTTTGACACAATTGACCACAGCATTCTTTTGCATAGACTTGAACACTTTGTTGGCATCAGTGGAAGTGCATTAGCATGGTTTAAATCGTACTTATATGACCGCCATCAGTTCGTAGCAGTGAATGAAGATGTCACAGTGTCTGGGTTGTGTTCCCTGGGTTTCCACTAGGTTTCCTCCTTTCCCACGGTGTCTGTCACCTTATCACTTCCTGTTCCCTTATTTGGTCACCTTCCTCCTTGTTTGAGTTAACCCCTTAACTGTCACTCATATTTTTGAACATTAACTTTGTAGTGCACGATCCAAACTTAAATTTTTATTATTCATGAATAAAAACATTTTGTAACATGATATTGATGTACCATTTACATGGTAATGCAATGTCTGATTTTAAAATGAGTTTTAAAGGATGAATTATGATATTTTAAGTTTTCAGTTGATATATATTTTCTCATGATTTCTAAAATGTGATAGAGGAAAGGGCAACAAAGTCCTGTTGTTTTTTTTAACAAAGGTCAAAATTCCTGTTATAATGTAGATTTTTGAGGGTGCACTCTTGTCATAAATTAAATTATTAATTTTCCTACATAATTTTTTACAAAAAACATTGATAAAATATATAATTGGGAGTCTTAGACCTTTCCAACGATATATAGTTTGTCAAGATTAGATTAGATTTAATTGTAATATAGTGAAGTAAATGTAGGCGTCCCACAGAGCGGACGGGTGACAGTTAACAGGTTAATTGATTGTTCCCCACCTGTCTCCAGTTCCCTCATCATCCTTCTGTGTATTTATACCCGGTCTGTCTGAGTCTGTTTCACGGAGTCCTTGTCTTATGTGTGATGCTAATCTGTAGTCTTGATCCTGCCGTGTGTTTTGTCTATTCATGTTTATTGGATATTCTGGTTTTGACCCTGCCTGGACTGTTTACCCCTTTTGGATTACCCCTGAATAAATACCATACCTGCAATTGGTTCTCTCTCTGTGTTTCCTGTATCACCGTACGTGACAGAAGATGTATCATATCGATCACAAGTGCAGTATGGAGTACCTCAAGGCTCAGTACTAGGGCCGCTACTCTTCACGCTTTATATGTTACCCTTGGGAGATATCATCAGGAAACATGGTGTTAGCTTTCACTGTTATGCTGATGATACTCAGCTCTATATTTCTTCACGGCTCGGTAAACACACCAATTTGAGGAAATAATGGAATGCATAGTTGATATGAAAAACTGGATGACGAGTAATTTCTTACTGCTAAATTCAGAAAAAACAGAGGTGTTAATTATAGGACCTAAAAACTCTGCTTGTAATAACCTAAAACACTGTCTAAGACTTGGTTGCTCTGTCAATTCTTCGTCATCAGTTAGGAACCTAGGTGTGCTATTTGATCGCAATCTTTCCTTAGAAAGCCACGTTTCAAGCATTTGTAAAACTGCATTTTTCCATCTCAAAAATATACCTAAATTACGGCCTATGCTCTCAATGTGAAATGCAGAAATGTTAATCCATGCATTTATGACCTCAAGGTTAGATTATTGTAATGCTTTATTGGGTGGATGTTCTGCACGCTTGGTAAACAAACTACAGCTAGTCCAAAATGCAGCAGCAAGAGCTCTAACTAGAACCAGGAAGTATGACCATATTAGCCCGGTCTTGTCCACACTGCACTGGCTCCCTATCAAACATCGTATAGATTTTAAAATATTGCTTAATACTTATAAAGCCCTGAAAGGTTTAGCACTTCAGTATTTGAATGAGCTCCTTTTACATTATACTCCTC